>NW_014333524.1:309589-334052 GCF_000341935.2 Cephus cinctus
GGGGGGGGGGGGGGGCGGACCTTCACCGTGAAAGTTCCCTAGGGACTTTTAGTCTCGCTAGAGAAAACAATTTTATTAAACGATTTGGGATGCGTGGGAATTTACGTTTTATTTAAATTTCTTTTTACGATAACACGTAAATCCAAAAGAACACAACTTTCTCGATTCATTAATCCTCGATTGGATCCCATCAATTATCTCCGATGAGTCATTAGGAATCGTTTGACTTGGAATTTATGTTTTACGATCTTTTCTGAAATTTACGAGCTAAAACTAGAGAACTTGAGAGGGCTAGGGAATTTTACCTTCGTTTTGGAGTTGAAATTGGGTTAACGAAAAAAATAGCTAAAAAGTTTAATGTCAAGAAATGAATAGTGTCTTAAAAGAATATATCTTACCATTAACTTCAGGTGCTCGTACAATGGCTGCTAATACCAGAAGAAAAATCACCATAGGATCCATCCTGTTTATTTTTTAATTTTTTTTAGGGGGACAAGGTTATATTTTTTACACTTAATTCCCAGCCTCCTTCGCAGATTCTCTCTAGGGATTTTATCGAATTCTTCACGACTTATTACGAGATTGCCTGATGAATCAATTTTTTCATTTTTTCACCAAAAAAAAAAAGGAGAACAATTGAAAATTCCGTCGAATGATAATATGTAAACAAATTGCGGTTGCGTGGACCCGAGAAGCTGAGAAATGTAAGTCAACACGAATTCAAATGTTCACCGACTCAGAGTTGACGCAAAATATAAAAAAAGTAGGATGGCAAGATGCGTAAAAACGGGAAAAAGATTTCTTTCTCTTTTTTTTTTCTCACGTAAAAATTATATCGACGAACAAACACATTCGCTCCTGCTACACTTTCGAAGCTGCCGCTTTAATTAAGAAACTTTCGGCACTCGTGAACAACATGAAGTTCTCGTAAACCCGATATGTATTGGTAACGAAGAAAAATTATTGTTCAGCAAACTAACAATTTCTGACAGAGCAATTAACACTTTCTTTAATGACGGTAGTATTGTCCTTTCATTAGAAATATCTAACACTGCACCAGGTACTTTTTCGGTTCATGAAAACAAATCGAATTTCACCTTGAAACTAGGAACAAAAACTATTATCCGAACGAGGACGATGATGACTTCATTCTGGCAAACATTACGTCAAATTTTATATCCAGACGATAATAACTATATCCATACGTTATATTAATGTATGTAGTATTATACGATATATTATTTTTTTTTTAATTTTTACGAAAAAATTATATATTATTACTCAATTTCAACCTTCACGGCTGACACCTTTTCCACGGTGCAAGTTTTCGCAGTGTTTTTTACTTTCGTAGAAATTTCGAGTTCTCTCGCGTACATATAAAATATGTATAACGGTGGTTTTATAAAACTAATAAAAAATCACATCTGCTTCCGTCACGTTGCACCGTGTCCTTCTTCAAATTTCCCGCGGCACGCGTCACGTTCCCGTATGCGGATCTTGCATTTATATTTTCACTATCATAAACAACCCCTCTCCACCCACAAGGTTCACCCCAAATTCCCAGTGGATCCTTCCGGTTACGCAATGATGCCGTCGTGCACCTCCGATACGGCCAAAGTTCCGCGAGCGACTAACCGGCCGCTGCTTTCCGAAACTGAAACGGTTCGAAGCTGGCAGCGCGCACCTGTCCTGTCTCGGTCGCCACGCATGCGCACCTGACACACCGAGTACCGAAGACCTGCCGGGGTTGCAGGTGGAAGTGCATCCGAGATGGTTTGTGGAGAAATGCATATGTGCGCATATATGGATATGCACGTAGGTAAGGGCGAAGGCGCATGCGCATAAAAAAGGAAAATAACGTCATGGGATAACCTAGAGCTTGCTCGCGAATTTACTAAACTATTTTCGAATACCCAATCAGACGCGCGTTAAAAAAAGTATTGCACTGAAATGACGAGGTACTGAGAAAGTGAAAAACTTGAGGAAGAAAAAGTCTTAGAAAGGTGTAGGGGTCGGTTAGTCCTGATTTTTTTTATGAAGGCAAGTTAAGGCATATTTTTGAATCGCTCTAGGGAATATTACAAAACTGCAAAATACAGTTTTCAATTTCCCGTTTTCACGGGTTCGAGTGTAATAAAATGCTAAAAATATATTTAGGATTTAATTTATAGAAAACTTGACATACTCGTACAGAACAAGCATAAACAGTATTGTTGGTTGACAAGAAAAAAAAGCATTTCAAACTGTTAACACTTTTTTTCAAAAGAATTTTCGTTTCAGCAAATAATAAAATTTTCATATTTTCAATCAAAAGGCTAATCTGTGTGTATTTGAAACGTCATTTATTTCGCATTCAGCGAAATACGACTGGCATGATAATTAGCCATTGGCGTTATTTTGGTTTTAATACAGATTTGCAAAGCTTAATCCAAACAGATTGACCAATCTAGGATACGATATAATATTTTTGATCATCCAGTTAAAAATAGCGTATACTGTTTTTCGAATTGCTACAACAAAAATTGCTGCAAAAGCTGAAGACAGATACGACACCGTTTTTGACATTAAAATATTAATAATGAGACGGATTGGAAGTCAAAAATAAAATATTCGCATCCGAAATAAAAAATTACGAAACCATCTAGTAAATTTCCCGGAACTTTGTCGAACGTAACCTTGCCTAATTCAAGAAGTAAGCAATGCCATCTAAAATTAAGTATTTCGAGACCAACGAAACGATCACGGCTAAAAACATAAGTGACACAATCACTTTGAAAATAGTATCGGCCTACATTTAAAAAAAAGAACATCATAAAAGTAATAAAATTTGATAAAAGGACTCTTATGAAAAAGAAAAAGAAAACAGGAAGAAAAAGAAATTTTAAAAAATCCCCCATAGCATGAATTAATTCTTACAAGGAAGATTACCTTGGTGACGCCCCGAAAAACAGTACGTTTTTTAATATGTTGTACAGCTATTCAAGACCCGTACATTCGCAAGAAATCAGTGGCCCACATGAACGTTCGATGGGTCAAAATCAGGTCCAACAAGAATTTGCTCTTTATGAAAAATTCAATAATTATAAGTAACGAGAACAAACTTATTATATGACATGGATAGTATTACTTATGCACGAAACAATCTGGACATCGTTTTGATTGCTAGACGGAATAATTTATTCAGACAATTTTTCTGAAAGTAGATTTTTAGCTCGCAATTCGATCGAAGTTATTGAACGTAAGGGGGGAAACCACATTAGGAGACTCATTTTCACTGATATTTTAGGAATTTTTTTTTAGTAGGAAATAGTACTTTGCGATACAAGTGCGAGAAAGCGAACTTTATAGGCAGGCGGTGAATTTGGTCGCACGAGCCGCACACGAGTGTGACAAACTTCACGAACTGCGTATAATGTTCGCTTTATTGTACCAGTATCGCATAATATTTTCTGTAACGAATGCATGAAAAACGCTACTTTTTGTGCCTCCAAAGTGACTGGAACATCTCTTCGCTGGAGGAGGCAGCCATCAGAAGAGCAAGGAAGGCTTCCAAAGTGAATGCATTTCATGACAGCGCGCGAAAACAAAGTTTACTTAATCGCACTAGTGCGATAATGTAAAATTTGGCCGATTTGCGCATGCGCAGCATTTTTATCGTATCCATAGATATAAAGCGCCACTTTCGCCACACTTCGGAGGCACGAAAAGTAGCGTTTTTCGTGCATGAGTTACATAAAAGTAATTAGAATTCAATGAAATTTTGACATCATTTTATTCATATTTTGAACAACCTTTGTGATTTTTTTGAAAGATTTCATCCAAAAATAACAAAGTTCGCAGTCACCCTGTCAGTATAAAAAAGAGTGATAAGTAAATGGTGAGCGCCAATAAGCATATGGTAAACAGCAAATATTTATCGTCATCTATTAACCTTTAAACTTCTAAGCGGTGTTTCGCTTTTATCTCATCGAGTTGAATACATGCGGAACATTTTTTTGCAAAGTGGATAGATATACCATCAGTAGGCATGTCAGTTCGATAAATGTTTTAAACGTACTACTATAGCTTATTTGGCTACAATGCGCATACCAAAGTCAGTTAATGTGGAAGTGAATTTTACTTGAGCTTAAAGCTCATCGTAGATGTCGCCATAGTCGCTGGTTCTCACAGTAGCGGGATATTCAGACAGCGCGATCTTAGAAACATATTTTACTTAATAAACAACATAAATATCGAGCGTTTATAAATTGTGGAAAAAAGAGAAAATCAGGGTGAACTTCAGAAATATGGTCGATCATTAAAATAATATAATTTACGACGGTTTACATGAAGCTGAAATCGTAAACTCTGTCTTTCTCTACTCTTACAGTCTGCCGCCGGTCAAAGAAGCATTTGACTGGAAACAAATAATTAAGTAGCAAAAATGACAAAATACTGTGTAAAAGACTGCCTTGAGAAAGGAATTCATCGCTTTCCGAAAAACGTAACTTCTCGATAAAAAAAGCAATAGGTTTCTGGCAAAGGGCAACAAAAAAAGAAATTTCACTATAACCGTCGTTACACATTGGCTTCAGAAATTACGGTGCGCATACTTAATACCGAAAGTAACATTCGGCCAGATTTAAGCCCTTGACGTATATGGCTTCGAAAAGTGAAAAAATTTTGTTCCATATTTGTCTGATATGGTTATAATACACAACTGCGATATCAATCTTCATTTGCGGAATAATGCGATTAAAATGCAATCCTTACATCAATTTGTTCAAGTATGGTTAGCACAAAAGTGGGTTATATAAAACAAAGGCCATCTCCTGTCGAAAATCCTGTACACTTTCGATTTGGGGAACATTCCGAGATGAGATGGTACTTGTGTGGAAAAGATGTTGTAATTACATGTTCATAGTATAAAAAGCCATTGTACTTCAAACACTTTTTTGAAGATAATCATTATTTTAATGAATTCAATGCATAACATAAAATAGTCCAATTAAAAAATTCATGTGATTCTTAAAAATGAGCGCGTATTTATCTGTACGTGTGATATTGGGTATCTGCGCATATAAAAAAATCGATATTACGAATAAGTATAAGCGTAATTTAATGCATACAATATTCCATACAATATTCAGATTGTTCCATGCATAAGAAGTACTGTCCACATTACAATATGTTAGGAAAAAAAAATCTTTTCTGAAATACAAGGATCAAGAGGGTGGGTGGTGTATTTTAGTTGATAAGTATAAACTAATAAGAGCTTTTGATAGGCCATTTAAAAACAAATTTATCGTTCACTCAAAGTTTTTTTCCTATCCTGCATAGTTTATGAGATACATTGATCAACTGAAAATCCAAAAATATTTTAGAGCTATTTTGATACATCAAATTCTCATATGGACCACTGACTTTTTGCATATGTATATATCTTGAATAACTGTGCAACATAGTAAAAAATCATCCTATGTTTCGGAGCCTCACCAAGATAACCTTCCATGTCAGAAGATATTTTTCTCCCTAGCCATAAGTCAGACCGAGATACCCGATCAATCCCCGTTAATCCAGCATAAGTGGAAATCCCAAAGAATCCAGTAACTATATCGAGTATCCGGCAATTTTTCGAATTCGGGAATTGAAATGGAAAAAAGTCCCTAGACGGAGATTCGAGGTAATGCCCTTGATATATACCTATATATATATACCACAGAACTCAATGGTTGGCAGATATAAAAACCGCGGAGGGTTCGGTATTCGAGCTGACGTGAAGTCTTTTTCGCAAAATCGTCGAAATCACGCGAGGGTTACTGATGACGCTAGATGGCAGCGTGTTCGGTTTGGGAAATGAGGAGTAAGGTTAGATATGTCTAGTAAAACGGCGACGGGGGTGCAGGAAGAGGGTTGGTGGACAGTGAAAGAGGGGTGCCTTGTTAGCGAACTAATTCAAGTGGGACAAAAGGTTCAATTTTGTAGGACACGTATGTAATCGGAGGACAGCATTCACTTCTCATTGTCCAATGTTCTCGCACTGGTACCATCCCCCAAATATCGAACTCCCAAGATAGCCAATGTCGTTTCTTGTCTCCGTAGAGTCACCAATGCTACGACGCTGAAGACGCAGACTGCCGGTCATCGGATAAAAACATTACGACTTCATTTTCGCAGATTACACGTCAGTCGTACCAATGCAAAAATTAGACCTAGACCCATTCTCCAAATGCTGCATTGTAAGAGCTTACTCGGAATTCATCCCTTGGTCCTCTTCTCATTTCAGATGGATGAAGCGACGAACGTAAAGGTGGAAGCACTTAATGGACAAAGGGTTCATTCGGTTTCTAGGGAATTTTGGGGAAATTTCTATTAAGAGATCTAGCAATACGAATTCAACTCTATCGTATCCCACGGTACTCTGCATTGCAATCCCAAATGGTCTGGTAAACAGAAATCGAGAATAGTACAGTGCCAGGATGGGAGATGAATCTGGAGGGAGACAACGAGAGAGGGTTGTTTCGCAAGAGCCACGTGTCAGCTTCCACGCAGCTCAAACTCCAAACTGCTACTGCCACTATCACAGCAAATAAGTCTGTATACTCTGTTTCAGTAAAAAAAATCACCAAAATGACCGTGACAAGAATGTCTGATAACTTTTGAAAAATTTTCTCGCTGACGACTCGGTAATTTCCTTTTTCTTTTGTTTCGCTACAGCGCAATAAATTTTTTCAAACGACCAGAGGTGATATATATATTGATAATTGAGGTAAAAGTCAAACTCTGGCCAACGAGGCTGGCAAGTATCAACTTATTTTTCGCATTCTCGCGGAGTCTCCCAATCTCGGATATTTAGAGGTTATATCGTCCGCTTCCGTGGATGTGATATATTTATTTATCGGATACGATACGTTACTCTTCGGAGGTTTCCGGCAGGCCGGTATCCTCCTTGGGATTCTCTAAGGGGATGTATGAAGTGGGGATGGTTGAACAGCTACGTCGTAGAGGGGTTGGTTTCGGTTGGCTCCGAAGGTGGAGGAAGATAAGGGTAGAGGAGGTACGGAAGGAAAGGAGCCAAGAGGACGAGACTGCTGTAGTGTCCAAGGGTGGTTTAGGGGCTCAACCGCGATTCAGACTACGGGGGGGTGATTTCTGGAGTGAGAGAGGAGTTGGCAACCCTGAAAAATACTCCAAGACTGATATATTGGTTTTGCACCTACGTTTCTCTTATTTCTGATCGATCTCGGCAGCCAGTCTCGTCGCCAGATATAAAAGCAACTTCCAAAAATTACCAGAACTGAATCGTGGATAGGGGATGAATAAGACCGAAACAACCCTTATATGCGAGAATCATCTGGATCGGAAAATATATAATAAATGGACCGTCAGCTCTATAAAAACAAGTCCATCAAGCCCAACTGACCGGCTCATTCGCGGATGTGTTATTCGATCATTTTCAACATAAGTGATGAAAATGGAAGCTCCTCACGTCACTTATTATAACTACCCTTGCTTTCGGCGAATACCTACGAATGTAATTCCTGTTTGGAACGAAAGCGATCCTACGTTCACCAGAAAGTCCCTGAAGATTCGTTAACGTTTCAACCCTCTGACTCCAGCGTTTCTAGTACAGAGGGTGGGGTTTCGTGGGGTTGAACAGTACCGGTGCCGTTAGTAAGGGCATTAATTGCGGAAGTTACTGTTATCACGTCTGGATCCCTGAGCCAGGGCTTAAACGGGGTTCCTAGACTCATCCCATCCAGGAGACCACCACCACACCGGGTCACCCCTACCATTGCACCCTTAACTCGACTATCCCTAATTCAAGGTCAATTCTGGATCGGTTAAAAACGATTGATGACTGCATCCTTTAATTATTTTTCCATATGATTATCATTATTTTAATGAAGTGACAGTCCTATCAACCAGCCAAACAACAGATCGATCAGCTATCCGGATACCAACCTGTCCTCAATTTTATTTCTTTCTGGAGCTACGTTGAAGAATAATCAGGTTAAATGTAGACACCGCATTAAAATTGTATGTTACTCGGTTTTATATTTTAAAAGACGCACGCTGTCTATACGAAATATAAAGCGATTATGTCATTATGATGAAAGTGAAAAGTTTTAAATTTCAATTTTTATGCAAGGCAGTTTACAAAATGTACCAGTCTGTTGAATCGACAAAAAAGATCCGCAAACAATTATTCACTCGGATGTACGACGGAAGTTATTATCTGTGCCGTCTGTTTTTTTTTTCATTTTTTTCTCCTGCAATTGCCTAGATTTTTTTTCTATATTCTTCCTCTATTGAGAGGGCGTTCTATAATAACGGATTTTGTGACGCAATGATTGTTTCAACTACCCTATCAAAATAAAAAAAGGGAACGAATTAAATGAAACGCTTGCACCCTCGTGTTTATTGTTCGCGTTTACGCGTCATTCTAGGACTGTAACGAAGGAAAAAATAATTATTAAATAAAAAAAGGTATGCGAAATAATACTTCAGATTATACCTCATTTCCAGGATTATCATAAGAGCAATGCATAAGCAAGATTAGGGGTTGGTATCAGAATTGACTTTTCATTGGACAATAATTCAACTGCCTGGCAGTGACTGTAATGAGTCTACCGAATAACCCGATCGAATTGGTATGCCAGGTATTTTATTTTTTTTTGTTTTTCAGTTATACCACCCCATTCAGGGAGGATCAACTCAACCGGATATACGATATTCCAGGATATGGTTCGATAGTTACGCAGTTTTGGATGAGTTCACGAATCGCGATAGGACAGAACTGATGGATGCAAAATGCATTCACTTCCGTCACCGTCGAGTATAGGGAATTATTACATTTGTGTATTGTCTTCCTTTTCAAAGTTTTTTTGTTAACAATATACTCCATGTGTATACAGATATTTGCAGACAGTTTCAATTTTTTATTCAGGGTGTAAAATATATTTCTTTTTTCATTAACGGAGTTGTGCCGAAAATTTATCTCTCTTTGAATCTCTCCGTCGCTCAATGCAATTTCACAAAAATTCCAATAACCAGTCAATTTTATATTATCGTGCTTGAAATATCGCATGGAACCATCAATATATGTTGTAATCATACGCTGTTCGTGTAATTAATGTTAAAAAAAATATGGATAATTTTTATACATATTTTTACAGCATATAGTAATTCGTTTTATTTTATTACAAAGTAATTTACTAAATAAAAATCTTTTAATATTTTCTCACCCTACTGACTTTGCCTTCTATTTAAGTTTTTTGATTCTACTTTTACTCCGTGCTTCATAATCAGGTGAAATTACGTTCCCGCAGTAATAATAATATTAAAGGTATATCGCGACACGGCACACTAGAAATTGGCGTCTCTTCTTCGCGCAGAAGGGACACGTTGTCCTCTCAGTCAACCAGGCAGAGAGGAAGGTTAATGTAATAATCTGATTTTCAAGATGTCTCCATACCTGAATAATGAGGAAACTCTATTAATGCTCGCCATATTAACTGGCTGGCTCTGAGCTATAAGGTAGCCATATAGATGGATTGGTAGAACGTAACAAGCAAAGGGGTAGTACATAAAAGCATAAGAGAATGTGTTAAAAGGGTTAGGTGGGATAATCCTTAGGAACAGCTAAGTAACTAGACGTATGACAAGAAAAACCCTAGGTTTTATCCCAACATCCTCTAAGTATCCTAACAAACAAACAAAAATAATAGCAAAAATATATAAATGTGTATAATAAAATATATTATCTATTTATCACGACGCAATAAATATTTCATACAATTTTGTCCATAAAAAGCTCTACTAATATAAAAAAAAAATTACCAGAAAGGTACACGCCAAGGAAAAAACTCACCCCTTGACACGTTGCCTACCATAGAAAAAATGTTAATTGAGCTGTTGCATTATGGATCGTTCGACACATGCAGTGACTGTACCTATCGCATTGTTTGCATGCAATTTTGTACACTACAAGGCATTGCATCGACCCTAGAATGCAGTGCCAAACCCCCATTGGTATTAACACGTGATTACACGCATCAAAATCTGCAGAACCCGTGTACAGCCTACGGTCGTAAATTTCAGTTAACCGAAGAATCATTATGGTGACATATATGAACCGCTTGAAATGGTCCCAGAGTTTCAATAATCATCAGTAATAATGCATGGACTGGAATAAAAGTCCCTATGGTTTTGTGACATTTTTACGCGCTTTTAACGACAATTCGACGAGAAACGGACTTTACTCCCTTCGTTCATGAATAAAACCTAAAGCTTTTCTACGTGTTAAGGTGTTTTTATGAGGTCGGTAGAAGAATTGGGTAGGGGGGGAGGGTAGAAAGAGAAACAGAACCAAAACAGGATTTCCAAGGGGTTGATAACGAGTTCGAAAAGAATTTTTTTCAGCAGAAAAACAATGACAGCTTAGGGGTAACTTGACGGTTGAGGGAGGATAAGGGAACGAAGAGGGTTGTGGAAACTTAACCCATGTAAAAGGGGACTCAAGTGACGAGTGAAAAGGAAGTCTAGGGACTTTTACTAAGGGTTGCTATTGCTAAGGGATTGTTCGTGACGAACCTAGGGTAATTATTTTTAATTTTGACTAACGAACAAAGTGCGGTAGACCTCACCACTTAGACCTTATTACTTAACCCTTAAGAGCTCCACGTCAAGGGTTGGTCATAATGGATACCCAAGGGTTCCAACCATATTGAGGTTACCCCTATTAGTGGTGATTTTTTCCCTCCACTAGAGGCGCCTAGTGGTTTTTCCTTCCGTTGCAGAACTACGGTCGATCGAAAACCATTTTCCAAAATGTCCCCATAGAGGTAACTAGTGAAAAAGTCCAGCAGAGATAATACGATCTCCTGGAGTAAACGTATCGGGTCAGACTAAAGGTCAAAGGGGATGTCGTCTTATCTCGATTTCTATTATATTATCTACGTCATGTGCGTCGCCAACGTTTGACAAGGGTAGATGTCAAATATCTGAGTGTCATAAAAATATGAACAGTTCAATACATGAATCCCATTTTTTGTAATACAATTTTCACGGACCACACGAATCGGACGGCGAAGGTTGGTAATCGTGGGAAATGGTACAGAATGGAAACGACGTCTCGTAGAAGATCCCAAGCATCCCTTTCGCTTTAATGTGCGGCTATCGTTGTGCATGTATGGTGATAATCTAGAAAAGTAACTAGCGTGCAGTAAGAACAAAAAATTCCTAAGGATATATCCCTAGGACCGAGTTGGCGATGGGGTGCAGAGGTGGTAAAATAGGGCAAAAGGAAAATAGTTAAAAGAGATTGGGGTTGGTACAGTAAAGGGGAAATGAACGCTACGGCTGTTGTAATTAAACGATAAAAAGTGTCTGAACTGTTTCATTAAGGTCCGCCTCCGTCGTTTTATCTCGAGTCTGCACTCGGCGGAGTTTTACTTACTACCACCACCCTCATCCGGCTCCCACTGCCACTGCTCTCACTCTCGCTCCTATCTAGCATTTTCAACCCCTTTCGACCTCGAGAAACCTTCAAGCCGCTCGCAGCCTTATGCCCACTTCACTCTCAAGCGGCGGTTGCCTCTTGAACGGCCACTAAAAACGCGATTAATATCCACATTAGCGTCCCGATTCAAACTCACCCTTAATTTGCATACTCCTGGTCTTATCCAGCGATTGTAAACCAGCCTTACCGACCGAACTGTTTTACAGGGGGTTATGTAGCAGATAAATTGGACTAAAGATTTTTTAGCACTTCTTGGTCATTTTCAAAGTCGAAATTTAATCCCCGTTAAACCTCGCTACATCCGGGTTCTAATAAATTGATGCGGCAGTGAGATGGAAATTAGTGGTTCGCTGGAGCCACCTCTATTGAATTCCATATACATCTATTGTGCGTATAAATAATGTGAAAACGGATACTTTCATGGTTTGCGGAACTAGCCTATTAGCCGAACTATGCCGATGCGTAATTAGCCCTAATTATACCCCGTCCCGCACTCGAATCCTATTTCATCAGCATCAAATCCATCAGGAACATCAACCCCTCGCCGAGTTCATCCCCATAGAGCCGTAACTTCAATAGCACAGCTTTTAGGCATTGCTGAAAATCACTAACGAAATATAATTCCATGTCCAGTTCAACTATGCTGTACGTTGTCACCAACTCGAAAACTCCCTAGAAAATAATAGTCTTATCGAACTTACATACATTCCATAACCCTGGTTATAAAGACTTTTCAATGTAGCATATAAACTCCACTCTCTTCATACATTCCGTCCCCCCAACTTCACCGTCTTCACCAACAATGCTTTCAGTATTTTCCAAGTCTTATACACTACCCCCATACCAGGGGATGATCCGGGAACAACCCCCGTCCCGGCAATAAAGTTTTCTCGCACGTGAGCCGAATATCCGATTGGTCCAGATCTCCTGTCCCTTATTTTTCCCCTAGGTATTAGTGTATACGTATAGGGAATTTCCATGGTGCAAGATATCCCAGTGCCAAGCATTGGCAATATTCATGGCTCTATCCCTGATTTCCTACCGTAATATCTTGTCAGGGAGGGGGATGAAAACGGTAAGGGTCAGATCGAAGGAACACGTATGTATGCACCTATTTCCATCTTTAGTATTTTTTATTATATCATTTTTGGAGATTCCTATTCTTAAGAGCACAAAAGAAACGAGAAAAGTTACTAGGTCGGTAAATCAAATTTCAATTTCGACGTCGCACGACAGAAGTCAAGATCACGTAAGATAAAGCCGGTGTACGATGACTGCAAGATTTTTATATGGGAATAAAAGAGGAAACGTTAATTAAGAAAAAATATATACATATACTCATCTCCATATCAAAGAAAATGGTGTCAATTTCGTTGTACCTCGTTATATAATTTTTTATTATTTATCTCCAGACCGTAACGACCGTCGCTACCAGTTACCAACTCGCCACAGGATCCGTTACAAGCGCCTTGATTTAAGGGTAGTTGCGAGTAGAAGAGGGTTGTTAGAGAGTAACTGTTACAAGGAAAATTGAGAGAAGACAAGCTACAGGGATTGAGTTTGGACTATGGGGTGAGTGAATATGCTTCCTGCGTCATGGGGGTTGCTTTCTAAAGGTAGGATGCAACTTTCCTAATGAAGTATCCCACCCTCTCCTACTTCAACCTCACCCGAACCCCCAGAGTGTGAAAGGAACCCTTTCACGTCTCGTATATACAAGACGGTTTCGATCAAACGTAAAAAGAGAAAATTACACGATATATACTTCGGTATGGGAAGTTGCACTGCCAACGGTACGAGTTGAAAAAATTAGTGCAAAAAAGAAAACAGTGATGACGATAACGAGAAAAAAAAAAGAGATTGTATTTTCAATAAACTGAAACATCACGAATTTCGATATTATTACCTTTAGCCCATTCGATGCGAAACGGTACGAAAATTCTAGGAGTCGCACAGAGAGTTCGTAAAATAAGTAACAAGAGGGAAATGCTGGATCCGGTAACGGGACGTTTAACAACGCGTTATCCGGTCGTAGGTTAGAGATTCTCGGGAGGTGGTTCCCTCTGCCGTCGGCAAAGGGAAATGGTTCAATTAACAAGGGCGAGCGCGAGTATTCACCTAGGGGATGAGTATGTCGGAGGGTTGGCGAGGACCAAGAGAAGACGAGTCTGCTACTTTACCGTGTAATTTCGAGTGTTTAACGTCCCACTCGAGCTGAACTAGGTCAGATCCAGGGATGGAATCCACCCCTAACTTTCGTAGGAATGTAGAATGTAACATTATCAGGGATACTCTTAGAGAGGGGACAAGGTTAATGTAGGGTGACACGAACGGTGGAGGTAACGCGTTAACGGAAACTACACTGGACGTTGTCCTCATTTCACAGGGGTGCACTTAGGAGTTAGAAAAAAGTTCAGAAAGAACCCTTAACCAAAACAGTGTAAACGCTCATTTTCGAACCGGGTTCATCCCTTATACGTAAACACACGGGAAGTCTTCCTCAGCCGCGAATGTATAGAGATCAAAAGTATAGTACAGAACCGTCTGACCACTTTTAGGGAGAATACCCTTACGGCTCCAAAGGTTGGATATAGAGTGGCGACATCTTTTATTCATAAGTTTCCTTCAGGATGGCGACAATATGCTTCCCGGCACAGGACACAACCCTCAGGACTTCCGTGCCCCGCTACAGTCCCAGACCCCCCACCCGCTGCTAAGAAAGTGACAGACAAGGAAAGCTGCCATTCCTTTCATATCTTAACCTCCACGAGATCAATCGAGGTAAAGCGTTATCAACGATTGTCTCTGGAATTCGTTATACTTTTTTTCTCTTTGTTCCTATTACTACTCCCTGACCCTACCCCCTATCCCCCAATTCACCCTATCACCCTAGCTGTGTCCGTTCTATTTTCTGAATGAGAGGAAAAACATCAGATGTTTCTGTTCGTCTGGCTAGCCATAAATACGGGGCGAAGACGAATGGATCGACCAGCAACTATCCCTTCATATGGCAGACAAGGACACTGCTAAAGAGTCCATACACTTGAAATGCAAATCTACCCTACGCTGCTCTTCGCTACTGGGGAATACCTTGCACACGATAAATTCACTAGGAAGCTCACTGGGTCCGGAAACAGTACCGCATACTTGCCAGGCCACACGAAAATTCCCCAGGGTCACGGTCCTCCTTTCTTCGCACCATCGGGATAGGCTGATGATTGCCACGCCTTTTCGGCACGCGAGTGAAACCACCCTCCTTTGCACGGAACTGCCCTTAGATATAAAACTGGCCGACTGGATGCCTGGAAAAGGCTGAAAGGCATTCTAATGGGGCTGGGGTGGTTTTAGGACGGACAAAAGAATCAGAGGCAACTCGTGGAATTCCCTTTTTCTTTTTCCATACAAAATAAGATACCGTATTGTAGCCTATCGTTACTTTAGATCTCACGAAACACGAGTTACAACATTTTCAGCCTTTAATATTAGCGCTAGAAAGTATTCTCTCACATTATCACGTAATTGCCAATTTGACAATATTCAAAATATTAATATAGTTAATGATTTCTATATTAGTATTACGATTTCTAATTTTCAGCTCGCATGAATGAACACACGATAGCCATATTTTCGTCATATTTATATTCATACTCGTCACTGCTAGACAAACAAAAAGAAATGATAATACCAAATACTAACGGTATACTAACAGTAAAAACTTCAACAGCCACCGAATGATGGCGTCCGTCGCTGTAAATCGAAGGGTGATATTTGTTACGTGAGATACAACCGATAATACAACCTGTATCTTTTATTGTGCAATTCGGTGAAATTTAACGTGGGGAGGTGGACTACGGTCTCAGTTTAGTATTCCATTAAGTAGCAGTTAGATAAGAAATACTTATTACAACCCCGTTGGTAGGGTTAGGAGAAGACGCAGAAAGAAATCACCTCTAATCTAATCCGACGATTGAATTAATTAATGAGTATAATAATTTTTGGTAAAATATCAAACTCCGGTATTTTGCAAAAAGAAAAGATCACATTTTACTACAGAACGCACGAGTGTCGTACGCTCTGACATTTTTTGAAATCCACCACCCACTTGTACCGGAAAACGAAGGAGAGCCGCATAAAAATAAAAGTCGTTCCGCGCAGTACCACGTAAATCCTAGGGGTGAAATATGTGCTGGGAAGACAAAGCATCCCCACGTTCAGCCAACTTATCACGTCCTTATGCAAAGTGCAACGATGTCAGCTTGCCAAGCCGCAAAACAGTTTGTAGCGACCCCTTTAGCCACGAGCAACCCTTAGTGAGTTTGCTCCATTGCATATCAAGGTATTATACATATATGTAAGGTGTTTTTGAAACAACATCCCCTATGAGGTAGGGGTGAAATAGTGTCAGCAGAGATACAAGTAATTTGACACGAAGAGACAGTTGAAAGAATAACAGGGTAACTAAAGTTCAAGAAGGAGTCCCAACACTTATATAAATATTTGACTTTTCGTTTGATAAGGGCTTTGGAATTTTCAACATATACAAAACTTGACGTTTCCCACGAATCTACTTGACACCCCTGTAAAAATTTTTCTGAAATGCCATTCTACCTGATTTCAATGCAGTTTTGCTTATCCGAGATTGGAGGGTGGAGACGCGGTGACTCTTGCCAAGATGCGAAATAGGCTGAGATTGCTGAAGGGGTTGAAACGGGAATGAAAAGGGGTTTCACAGTAGATGGGAGGTTTGCTAGACGTACTTTACCTTTATTTATGTTTGATTCCAGCTCTGCAGCACGGATTGAAAGCCCCATCGAAATCCCATCCCCCTTACCGAGTGCATCGGCAGTTTTCCTAAACGAAATTCCCGAGCTTTATCCCCTTTTCGCGCATCCCTTTTATGCCAGTCCTATATCGAGGCAGGAGAATAGCATAGAGGAATAGATGGCGTGGAAATCGGTAATGATTAAAACTTACCCAAGGGAGATTGCGGTATAAGTGATTGCAACGTAATTGGACCTGAATTGAAATTATACTGGCATACACATACACGCAACACCATCCAGAACTTTGTCTAATTTCAAACTTGATAATACAGAATATTGTAAGCTGACCGTAAGTGGACGTAACACGAAGATGCGGATAAAAATTAAAATTTCAAATGGACCATTCGATTTTCTATTTTACGTCACAACGACCAAACAAGTAATTTGTCATCGACACGAAAACGAAAATAAGGATTTGAGGGTTACGTCGATTCGCAATCACCCGGCAACCCAACGGAACGTAGAGAAGCGAATATCGAGCTAAATGCATAACTAAGGCGGTCCACGCCAGTGCCGTAAATCGCGGGCGTATTTAAATGCAGCTTGCAATTTGCATCGGTCGAAAGATTTACAATGCTTCTCCTACAAGCTTCTCGATGAGCAGGACGTATGCACGTCGACCAAGGTACGTCGTAATTCCTTGAGGCGGTATCGGCCCTGACGTAGCTACTAATCTAAAATTAAATCGGCAAAATACTCTCCTATAGTGTAAAGCTTTACTTCTGATAAGGTGCTCTTTGCTCGAGTGTGCATCTCTTTTATGTATATAACTGTGTGGCTACAGCTTAACACTCTGTATGCACAGAGGCCCGCCCGATGCAAGGAATGCACTATGCACCGTTTGCCTACAAGTAACAGAGCTTACGTATATACGTATATATACGTATGATATACGTACATTCAATTTGAATAAAGGAGAAGATACTTAGGGATGAATTTTGAAAGTTCTCAAAACTTTTATTTTAAAGCTGGGAACCTCGTAGCATATTGGATTAATTTAAAAATTAAAGATTTTTAACGTTTTTACGTGACAATGGAACGACTGACGTAAGACAAGGATAAAAATGAGAAAAAGGACGTTTACCGGTTGATGCAAATTCTTATTCAAAAGCACTGACAAAAATTCTAATTTAATCTTCCGACGCTACGAACTTCATCCCTCGACGTAACTTACAATCCCTAACAACCCCTTACTAGAACGTCCCCAACCCCAGTCTCCGGTGAGCATTTCAGCCGTCCACACCACCCCTTGTCTTCTCTTATATATATTCTGCAACCCTTTCGCCAAGTCCAGAGCGTCGGGATTTAATTATTTTTACACGTCAAAGTAATTTCGCGAACAAATATATTCATGACGAGTAATCGAATTTACTTCGTGCCACGATGGTCTCATCGTTCTCGTATCTCGCTTAAATTGAAACAGTCGAAAAAAAAATGTTTTTTTTTTTTTATAAGAAACGTGCCCTGCAGAAAAAATAAATGTTGATCCACCAAGCGCTATTGATCTGTACGTTCATAAATTGTTATTATTTTCCTGAGTATACCTCTGTACAAAAAAAAATATACTTTAATCCATCCAATTTTTTTTTGTTTATAAAAAAACGTCAAGTACCCTCCTTTATATATACACTGACTAAATAATTTTGGCCATTTATACAATGAACTTGTATATATGAACTGTGTAAACTTAATTTGACCAAAATTCAATTTCATGAAATAAATTAGGTACTGGGGATCCAATGCAATTACAAAATATTTCCATATGACTTTTTAAAATATTAATCAAGTCAATTATTTCTCAAGTACCTTAAAGTCATTAAAAAAGTTATTGAATTAAACGACACTAATTGCAATAAATATGTCGAATATGTTAAATTACGTAATCGTTAAGTTAAGGCTTGTTTCGTGTCCCCGAAGAAAATTAAATTTTCAAACTAAAAATCGGCAAGGAAAAGTTGCACATGAGAATCGATTTATCGAAGCAAGCAAACGGAGCAAAAAGGAAAGAGAAGATATAACTGAAATTTGGTGACGTCGCAAATCTCACGTATTTGTCACGGGTTTCTTTTTTACGGTTACAATTTCTTTTTATTCTTGCTCCTCCCATCTTCCAGGCTTTTTTAAACAATTTTTGCACCGTGCCACCCCCCCCCTCTTTCCAACCTCTTTTTTCTCTCCTTCCCAACCCCTCTCTTTCAGGTTTTTCCGCGGGATGATAAATTTCGGCATTATTATCGTCCCCGCGCTATCCGTCAACGGGCAGTCTAACGGGTGGAAAATAAAAAATAAAGAGTAGAAATAAACGAGCCACGATACGAAAATCGAATAAATAAAAAACTTACTCGAAAAGTGGAAAAAAAAAATGTGCCAGCCGGCAGCGATTTCGAACGAACCACGTAGTCGACGTCTATAAATGCTCCCACATGTTGTTTAAATGTAAAATACATCCGGCTGATATATACGGCCAAAACTGGTAACTATTGTATTTTGAGTTTAATCTAACAAGACTTAGACGCTATAACGATTATATAGTTTTAGTTGATATTTGATTCACGAGAATGATAAATAAACGTATGTTGTCGCACGTAAAACAATTAATACTACTAATTGGTCAGAAATCCGTCAATCCCAGCTGTCGCCTCGGAGGCAACTGTCGTCGCTACCGTTTTCGACAATTATACGACAGCCATATCCAATTCGATACACCCCCCAGCACCACTCTTTTCGCATCAGTTCCTCGATGATGAATATATTTTTACATTTTGAAAAATCAAATTTCTGCTCAAAGCGAAATCACACGCAGAGAAATAATAAAGTTTAAAATCAAAGTTTCAATAGGAATATAAAAGTACCGAAGCCTAGGCTATTTTGTTTATAGGTATATGCAATGCATAGTGCATGGATATCTTGATTTAAAAAAAAAATATACATTAATCATTATTCCATGGACAGGGTATATATAATCTTTTGTACAACCCTACATTTTTCAGTTTCCAGCTTAATAGGTCAATACTTTGATCAAAGAAGCGATGATTCCTTATTCATATTTTATTAATAATATATTTATCACGTCCGCTACCCACTAATTGACACAACTCGTACGTCACTATATGTAAGTACATATATCCGCAATGACGTAAATTTCTTACTGCCCTGACAACACAGTACGGAAACCATTCTAAATTCGAACTCGTCCGAAACTTTGCCAGCAGTTTCATATCTGGTTAGCTTCGCACAACAATAGGAGCCAGACTGTCTGCCATCCAATAACCTGCGCCGTACTTCCTGCAAATAATACTAACTAGTTTTGAGTTACTGGCAAACCGAACGTTTGCATAGCGTCGAGACGCTATGACGTCAAGACGTCCTGCACGCATAATAATGTGACGTAACACGTATCTCATTATCAGTAGATAAAATTGATATATACCATACATCTGTCATTAAGATATTTAATTGATAGCACTGCCATCGACATATTTGCGAATTATTGCAATTTCCCTAATTTTACCAATTAATCCATTTTAATGGGCTCTATGTGCAATTTGCAAATGGTCCGTGGAATTTTCAATGCTGCCGTTTTACGTGATACTTGAATTAACGAACGAATTCCAATTCAATCAGTTCTTACGGTATCCAATTAATTTACAAGGTAATATGAAAACGTGATAGCGAAATAATTTTTATTTAATTTTTGATTCATTAATAATGCCAAACAATGGCAATTGATGCTTTGGCAAATTATTCGTGTTATTATTTTTTATTTTATTGTTAGACATTTCCAATGGATTTATTTGGAATACATTTTTTGATGGGATACGAGATTCGACGTCGAATGAGAACCGGTCTAACAATAAGTAAATCTAGCGATCGGTAACAAGAGAGTAGATTTATTAGATGTATAAATTAATTCTCCGCTGCTTTGCATTATTTTGTTGTTCGTTTACGAAAAAAAAAAAAAAACGAACAAATGCCTACCCTTCAAAGCAATCCCCATAACTTTTTACATATTTTCGCCATATCTCAAGCAACTGTCGAATCTCGCTTCGGAAAAATTGTGGTTTTTCCTGAAGATTGAAATTTCCATCCTTGAACATTTGGAACCACTTTTCACACGTACTATAAGACACGGCATTTACACTTAAGGTGAAACAAATCAGTTCCTTAGCCCCTGCAGCATTTTTCTTCATTTGGAATACGAAAAGTAGGCAGTGCTTAAAATTTTGCTTTTTAAATGCCATCGCTTTCATTATTGTTTTTTGATGTTATATAAGGAACACTCTCAAGTAGTATACCTCATTAAAAAGCTCAAGGATGTCGCTTCAAATTTACCCTACGGAGGGAAAAAAATTAAAATTTGAATAGGTGCCGTCATTTATGATGTAAATAGTACATGAAACGTTATAATGGCATTTATTGACAATATTGTTCAAATTTTCATTCTAGCACGCGATTGGTTCACAGCTATTCACATTTCTTACTTTCAATGTAATGAAAGATAAGAAAGATTCAATGTAATGAAGCATCTGAACAGAATGGCCCATATTCAGTCAGTTTGTCTTAAGTATGATTTCAAGTCGCCCTCTACTTCATATTAGGATGGAGCTTTCACGGTCTTAAGGGCAGACATCCAAAGAGCTTGCCGAAAAAATCGGGACATATCCAAAATTTTTATTACGATAAATATTTATTTAATTTCATTGGATTTAAAAAATTTAATTGTACATATAGTGAGGAACATTTACATTTTTTTGTGAACATGTCTCCACTGGACCCATTGTTATGGTGTGTTGACGTCAGTCACATTATTCGATGAGATGATTTCCAAACATCACGATTCCTCATAGGCGATTGATTTATATGAAAAAAAAAATCGAATGGATTCTTGAAGTGTTTTCACAACGAAAACTTTCGTGTATAAAAAACTCATCTAGTATGGGATTGCTGTGAATATCCCAGTTTTCAATGATATTATACGAAACACTCTTGAGCAGCATAATGTGGCTGAAAACTGAGCGGTTGATTTTTTATGAATTATCTTTTAAAGATTAACATACGTCACAATATTACAAAATTTTTTGTCGGATACGCTCGATTTATTGGTTCGCTAAATAATGTAAAAAAAAAAACTACAACCTAGATATAGGAAACTACGGAGAGAAACAGCGGTACACCCTGGATCTTAAGCCCCTCACATAAAATACGGGATACTACGTTGAAGCACACACACACGGACAGATATATGCGTGCTGCAAAAAACTGCACATCTAAATATCACCCTTTGCAGTTCAGCTGCGAAAATATGTTCAACATTATGGAAATATTTTTTATAAGTAATCTAATGTGATAAAAGAATTTTTTCAATTCGTTCATATTGGACGTTGAAAGTTATTTGTAATATTTACAACCATCAAAGATTTTTAAGAGTTCGATTTGTACTGTTTTATTGAAAGACATCATAAATATATTTTCTATTCTTTAATTCGAAACACAAATAGACTGAGCGTCACTAATGGTGTTCAACTTGTAGACGTCGTGCGGTAAAGCGTCAAAAGACTGGGCAGGATTATTTGCACACCTCACGCCATGCGCGCAACAGAGAGGATACTATGGTGTGAGCTAAACGCAAACACATCGCTCGTTGCGTCCTTTTCGCACGGCACTAGTGCGAACAAGACGGCAATATGACTTTAGTGTATCTCTGGTAAGGTTTGACGTCTCGCTTACACCCTAGTGCTCTCTCCATTGCACGCACGGACCGAGATGCACAAACAGTCACAGTTCACTCTCCGTTCTTACTTCACCGCACGACGTCTTCAAGCAGGACACCATTAATGACGCTCAGTTACATGACTTGCTTCGTCGCCGTGGCTGTACCGCCGGTCGCCTGTACTTGGCGCAAAGCTCAACCGCGTCTCTTAACCAGCGCCATCTGTTATGTAAAAAAGTAAACGGATGTGCGAAGAAGCTGACGACAACGACGGAATTGAAATAAAATCATCTGGTTCGCCAACTCGATACGCCCTGATCTGGTATGCTAATCGATTCAGAACCACGATCTTGTATACGGGTCTGGACACTTCCCTATCCTCACCACGTTGTAGATCGTAACCGTAACGTGGACAATTTTGCCCGCAAGCGCTAGTGTCAAAGAAGCCAGCTGAAACAGCGTATGCGCAAACGTAAATTCACTGCAACCTCTTATCTCCGATTCAAAAGGAAAGTTACACACAGAAAGCCAATGCGATGCCAATTAAATAAAATTACACAATCTAATTTTAAAGTTAGACAAATAAAGAATTGATGATTTAAAAAACTGAAGTTAAATAGACCAATTCACCTAAAAGTCGTGAAAATTGAATGATGCTATAATTGAGTATATACTGAAAACTTTTAACTTGATTAAAATACCTCTGGACAAGTACAAGAAGTGAAATATCTGCACAAGTAGAATTTTTTTCGTAGCTAAGCTCAATAGTATAAATATTTTCTTTGTTTTTCACTTGTTGAATTCATGTTGCATCACTATATGAAATTGGATCCACAAGGTCCAATTCACTTTGTAAAAAGTCTTTCTCCGGTTTGAGTGTAGGAATTTCCAATGGAAAATCTTTCACAGGAGATATACTAACGTATACAGTCAATTTTTGCTTGTATCGTAACTTTTTTACTGAATTTATTTGTAACTCCTGTGAGATTTTCAAATGCAAATTCCTACCATTGTGATTCAAGCAGGCACGATGCACTTTTTGGTCATTCTTGCTTCTTTCAATTCCAATCACGGTATATATTACACATTACGAACAAAGCTGCAGAAGAAGCTGCATAGAGAATTAAAAAAATTTGCGATTGTGAACAACAGCTAAATATATCGCATTTCAAGAATCCATTGAATTTTTTCCCAGATCAACCGGCTATTGCAAATCCTGGCTCCTGCACATTATCTCATCGAAAATCGTGGCTGACATGAACAATCACAATGATAATAGTGGATAAATGATCACAAAAACATTTTTAAGTGTTCCTTACAACATGTATAATTAAATTTTTAAAATTCATTCAAATTAAATGAACATTTAACGAAATAAAAACTACAAAAGTTCACTGACTTTTTCGACCGTCTATGCGAATGTCCTCCATTCCTTTTCTTATGGCAGCCACCAACAATGAAGAGACGTGCCAGGGTGTCCGCTCTTACAGAGATCAGTAGGGAGATGCACAAAGCTACGGTTTTAGGCGATACCAAAAACATGGCGCTAAGTCGTAGCGGCGAGTCCGGGAATAGAATTTTGTGATCATCGCCTCCGTTGATAATGCATATCCCGTCGTAGCCGAGTTGAACGTGATCACGAACGGGTAGCCTGGCGGGCAGAGTCCTCCGCTACTTATCGCTGGTTCCCAAAGCAACACTTAGAACGAGACAACTCATCGGATACAGCCTAAATACTTTTTTTCTTTGCAATCCTCAATTCGATCGCACAGTGTAAGCTCGGTAAGTTTAATATGACAAAAGCAAGCAACTCGTGTCTGCCTGCAGTGAATCGTATGATGCCACAATCATATTTAATACATATTTTAACGATGTTGCGTAGCGGAACGATTGTTGAAAGCTATCAGGTACTGTAGAACTTCTCGAGAACTATTGAAAAAGCCTATTGTTGAATCATTTTCAAGAGATTTTAAAAAAGTGCTATGCTGGAGCTGACATCCGTGTAGCACCTCCATTTTTGGAACGCTAATATAATATGTATTATATGTATTAATATAATATGTATAAATATGTATTTTAATAGAGTCCACAGTGTTCTTCTCTCGTCTGTGCGCTATAAACGCGGAATTGGCAAAATCCAGAAGACTCGCGTGGACGAGGAAAAATTATTTAGTACGCAGCAGAATCTGCGGTTGATCACTCGGAAACAAGTATAGCTGGAAATATAGTCAGACACTACCGCGCAACATGGGAACACTTTCCGAATGCATCACCAAAATCTCGCACAAATATAAGTCAGACCTATGCTATACTTCCGGTATCAGCTGAGTATAGCAAATTTATGGCTTTCAGCGTAGCCGCTTACATAAATGTTTATGGTGAGTAGAAAAAAAAGGAAAAAAGAGAAAGATCACTTACCCCAGGATC
>NW_014333525.1:0-241 GCF_000341935.2 Cephus cinctus
TACGCACAGGGTTGGATAACTTGCATCTGGCCTTGTTAGAAACAAACACAAAGACCCTGCGCATGTTATGTGTAGGTGACGAACCGAGCGCTCTACCTCCTAACACACTGCGCGAATTGCTGCATAAGCCATTCCCCGATAGTGACGTCACCATCACGCTCTGTTACGGGCAAGTACAACTACCTCCGGAAGAGCTGAGGAGGGAGATAATTCAGGAGTACCATGATAGCCTGGTAGGAGG
>NW_014333525.1:1441-4730 GCF_000341935.2 Cephus cinctus
AGAGAGAGAGAGAGAGAGAGAGAGAGAGAGATCACTGCAATCAAAGAATAAGAACGGCACGGGCAGCAATGCTGAACAGGATACTCAGAATTGAGGTGCCTAAAGAGCATTTTCACCATAGTACCGCGAATACCGCGCACAGCAGAACTCCTACCCGTCACCTTCGCACCCACCTCACCACCAAGATAATCCTGACAATGCACTAATCCAACGAAGAATCCGCGATCGAAGGCCTGCAATGAGAGATCGATCGAACGACAGGGTTCGATTGCCCCAATCATGCCGCAATATGTATCCAAATTCCAAGATATTTCCTAACATTTCATTCAATCCCCTCCAAACTCAAAACCTTCCTTACGAACTCCAATACCGATCATCTTCAGTTACTAATCAATCCTCCGGTAGAGCAGTATTCCTTTTTGAGTCTTGAGCCGATTGTTCGTGCCAGTTAAGTGTTGTGCCGATCAAATACCTTAGGGCCTATTTTGATCTAGCTTGCCTTAGGACCCAAGCGAAAAGTGTATCACTTCAGTGCCGAACGTCCACGCGAAAAGAACTCAATTCTTGGCATTTCAATAAGCATTCGTCTAGGCGAGTGTCCACCTTAGGGCTGGACCAAGAATTTCCCGTTAACCAAATCTATTTCACTATCGTCGAGAACCGAGCGCCGTCTCTCTCTCTTCCTCTGCTCATCCACTGGTAAGTAACTCACATTCCTACACCTTTATATATATATCTATCTATCTTTGTAACCCATACTACACAAGTTGACGATCACACATCCATTGTATTAGAATTTCGCTATGTTAGTAGATTAACATACTCTCTCCTACATCTTACTGTAACTGCTACATGTATTCTAACCCATTGTTTTATTATATTTAGTTAAACTATACCTTTTTCTCTTAATTTCGAGACCTGAACCTATTAGCTCCTCAATCCTGATAAACCCTTTACCAGTAGCTTCAACTAAACTCCCGTAGAACAAGTGAGTTTTCCAAATCAATATATTTAGTACCTGTCTGTGATCCTCATCTTAACCATCGACCAAGTGACATAAACGCAAATAGGCGTGCTTTAGCACCTTAAAGTGGCAAGAACCCAATACCTTTTACGTGATCTTTGATCTCAACACCTATGCTAGCTCCCTGATGCTCTCGCATACGGTCGCTCACGCATAGGACGTAACAGTTATAACAGTAGACCGATATGCCAAAGAGGGATCAGCCGTCGACCGCTTCTCAAGGCGCTAACACATCGAAACGTCTTGTTTCTGGAAAATCTAGGATTGAAGGTCGCGAGAGAAAAGTAAAGAGTTCGTTCTGTTGTTTTCTTTTCGTCTGCCGCGTACCATGGAGGAAGAAACGCTGAACATTCAGACACCGATCGTCTTCGATGAATCTATAGCACACTATGAAACGCATGCGCATCAACCTTACTCCTCGTCAACGTTCAACAACAGCGAGGAGGTTCGAATCTCCGTTCAACATCAAGACCTATGCTTACTACCGAGCAAAAGTTCGCTGCACGTGTATGGAAAGCTGGTCAAGGAATATAGGTCCACAGCGACTGCGAGCACGACTCTGGTAAACAATGCCATTTGCCATCTCTTCGAGGAGATTCGCTGCGAAATGAATGCTATAGGGATCCATCGGAACAAGAACGTCGATCTCACGAGTCTCATGAAGGGATATGCTTCCCTGAGTTCCGATCAACGATCTTTGATAGAGAACACCGGTTGGCTCGACGTCAGAGAACAAGAGAAATTGACCAATGCGGAAGGTTACTTCGACGTATCCATACAGCTGAGTCTGATACTGGGTTTCGCCGAAGATTATCGAAAGGTCGTCGTTAACGCTAAACACGAGTTGATTCTGACGGGAGCAAAGAGCGATGTCAATGCAATACTGCAACCTGCTCCGGCAGAATGCAAAGTCGTAATTCAAATATAATAATGGCTGATACCGTACGTAAAGGTGTCGGATCGACGAAAGATACAACTACTGAGATTCATCGAGAGGGATGCACCCATCTCCGTGAGCTTTCGTACCTGAGAGCTGTACGAGTACACTCTACTCCCCACCACTTCGAAACACGTGTGGACCGTCAAGACGTCGATTCAATTGGAAAAACCACGATACGTGATACTGGGTTTTCAGACGAGCAGAAAGAATAAAAAGAATAAGAACGCTAGTTACTTTGACCACTGCAACGTCAGAGACGTTAAGCTCTTTTTGAACTCGCAATGTTATCCCTACGGAAATCTGAATCTTGACATTAATCATAATCAGTTTGCCCTGCTGTACGAGATGTATCTAAACTTTCAAGCTACGGACTATGGCAAGGATCCCGAGCCATTGCTGAAGAAGAATGAATTTCTCGAGTACGCTCCATTGATCGTTATCGATTGCTCCAAACAAAATGTGTCCCTCAAACTCGGAACCGTCGATATTCGTCTGGAATTCGAGGAGCAAAACAATTTCCCTGCCGATACATCGACATTCTGCCTGTGTTTGCACGACCGTATAGTCGAATACAACCCAATCAGTGGTGGGGTGAAAAAAATTGGTATAAAGAGGCCGCAATCGTCTCTCCCTGCGCAGTTCATGAAAAAAATGGAATTCATCGTGGACGTACAAGGTTTCAAGAAACCGTCGAACGAGTTCGTCCTGAAAGAGCTATCCGTGATTGGAGTCGGCAGCAATTTTTCCGAGCCAGCAATGTTTCTCTTTCAACCACCTTGTCCATCGAAGCATCTACCCGCTAAATACAAAAGTATAAATTTATGGTTGGAGCGCAATTTTCATGGTATGTCCTGGAGCGCTGGGGACGTCGCTTATAATCAAGCTAGAAACATTCTTCGAGTCGTCTTGCAAAATTCATCTAAGATCTATATAAAAGGATTGGAGAAGAAAGTTTGGTTGGGAGCTTTCATTGGACGATCCGAGCACATCGTGGATCGGGG
Source organism: Cephus cinctus (assembly GCF_000341935.2). Lineage (NCBI taxonomy): Eukaryota > Metazoa > Arthropoda > Insecta > Hymenoptera > Cephidae > Cephus > Cephus cinctus. Next base: position 4,407 of record NW_014333525.1, read on the forward strand.
AGATCTGGGATGCCCTTCGTTGCAAAAATTGCGCAAAATCTCGCTTACTCGATGTACGAATCATCATGCTCCACATTTTAAATGCTCAACTGAAAATGTGAAATTTTTAAGGAACTGGCTGCGGAATGTATATTTATTTAACACGTATACATAGTAGTTGAAGCACGAGTATAAAGTTTATAGACATTGGAACTCAATCTGGTTGTACCGTCCGCCGAGATAACGCATGAGGACTCGATTCTCCTCGCAGGCTTGCATCATCTTCTTCAATAGATCTCGTCGTCATTCAAAGCTTTAGCCATCCTTGCAGGTAGAAACGTCGAA
>NW_014333526.1:0-2551 GCF_000341935.2 Cephus cinctus
GAATATAATCATTCTATATTGGATAGTAACTGCCTGGAATATAAAAGAGTACTGGAAATAAGTAAAAATAAAGTGGACTATGGATAAACAGAGAGAATTAAGAATAATGCAGGTAAACGGACAGAGATCGAGATTGGTTATGGTACAATTACGGCAAAAAATGGAGGAAGAGGACATTGATGTAGTACTCATGCAAGAGCCATACTGCTATAAAGGAAAGGTATGTGGATTTGGTTTCTCGATGAAGAAATGTAGAAAGTTTACAAAGGCAGTACCGTGGTGGGATGATGAGTTGAATAAGGTAAGAAGAGAAGTAAAAAAAGCAAGAAAAGAGTTACAAATTGCTAAAAGAAATAGAAAACCACAGGAAGAACAAAATGCGTTGAAAGAAAAAGTGAAGAGAGTAAATATAAATTACAATTATAAAATAAATGAGAAAAAGAAAAAATCTTGGCAGGCTTTTGTGGAAAGTCATGGAAATAGTGACCCTTGGGGTATGGTTTATAAAATAATAAGTGATAAAATAAGAACAGAAGAGATTTTTAATTCGGTATTAAATAAGGATAAAAGTGAAACAATAACGTGGGAAAATTCGATAAACAGAATATTAGAGAAATTGGTACCTGAAGATAATGAAACGCCCGAATCGCTTGAACAAAGGAATATTAGAAAAGAAAATACTAACTATGAGAATATGAATGTGGAAAAGGAATTTGACGAGAAAGAGATTAGAGAAGCTATTAATAGAGTGAAAATTGGAAAGTCACCTGGGATTGACTTGATAGAGATAGAAATGATAAGACGACTATGGAAACTAAAGTCCCATTATATAAAAGGAATGTACAATAGATGTTTAATAGAAGGAATCTTTCCAAAGGTATGGAAGACTGGAATAATAAAACTATTAATAAAAGGAGAGGATAAACCGAAAAATGAAGTAGGATCTTATAGACCGATCACGTTATTGCCTATATTGGGAAAAATTTTAGAAAGACTATTAATAAATAGGATTAAGATTATGTATATAGCGGAAGGTATGAGTGTGAAGGAACAATATGGTTTTAAGAAAGGATGTTCGACTGAGGATGCAATGATGAAAGTTATGGATGAAATTGAAAATGCAAAAGAGATATATATTCTTGGGGTATTTATTGATGTTGCTGGAGCATTTGACAACTTATGGTGGCAAAGTGTTTTAAGAAGAATAAGAATGGCTCAATGTTCGAGAAACCTGTATGAAATGATGAAAAGCTATTTTGAAGGTAGAAAGGTTATAGTGAGGACTAAATATAACCAGGTAGAAAAAGAAGTTAAAAAGGATTGTCCCCAGGGATCAGTTGTTGGTCCAGAGATATGGAATATGGTGTTTGATGAGGATACTGCAAAAGGTAGTGAAGGATGTGTTAACGTGTGCTATGCAGATGATAAGGTAGTTATAGTAAAAGGAAACAGCAGGACAGAAATAGAAAGAAGGGCAAACGAGGCAATGAAACAGATGAATGAATGGATAGTGCTGCACAAAATGAAAATATCAATGAGTAAAACAAGAATGATGATGTTAAAAGGAAACTTAAGTCAAAATAGACATCCTAGCATAAAAGTAGGGTATGAAAGTATGAAATATGTAAAAGAGATAAAATATCTTGGTGTAATATGGGATGAAAAATTGAGTTTTAAGAATCATGCGATATATCTAAAAGAGAAGACTAAGAGGCTTTTTGCTAAATTAAACAGAGTGACAAGAAGGGATTGGGGTTTAAAGAAAGGAGTAATGAATGTAATGTATGATTGTGTGTTTCTGCCAATTGTAACATATGGGGCCGCAATATGGTTTCGAAAAGGGATGAATGTAATGATTAGGAGGAATTTAACAAGTGCACAGAGATTTGTATTGATGAGAATGACAAGAGCTTGCAGGACTGTATCTAATGAAGCATTACAGGTGATTGCGGGAAAAATGCCAATTGACTTACAAATTGGAAAAAGAGGCCTAGAATATTATGCAAAAAATGGATTAAAAGCTAATTATATTGACATATGTGTGAATAGGAATATGGAAAATGACAGTCGAGAATACTACTTACAGGTTGAGAAAAGAAGAATAGAAACTGAAATATACGAGAAGTGGCAAGAAAGATGGAGTACAACGAATAAAGGAAGAGTAACATATCTATTTATTCAGGATGTAAAGTTTGTAATGAATGCAAGATGGTTCCACCCGGGTATGGAAATGAGTTTTTTGATCACGGGGCATGGGTCAATAAATAAGAAATTAAAAGAATTGGGACTAGTAGATAGCCAACTATGTGTGTGTGGGAAAACCGAAGATGTGTTTCACATAATATTTGAATGTTGTTTGTATAAAGAATATAGAGAAAAGATTGAAGAGAGAATAATACAGAAAACAGGGGTAGACAGGGCGTATATGATAAATGAGGAACAGAATTACAGAATGTTAGAGGAATTTGCGAAGGAGGTATTCAGTAGGAGGAAGGAATTAATTAGGTTAGTACATAGATAAATAAATATAAAGAGTAGGTAGATAAAGAAA
>NW_014333526.1:3511-5633 GCF_000341935.2 Cephus cinctus
TTGTTTACACTGGTGAACCCGCGTAAGTGTAAACTTAAGATCAGGAATGTTAGGATGATTAGGGAAAATGGGGTCGCTATTGAGACTGAGGATAAGGAGGGGTTGGAAGCGTTAGTGGATAACGGGAAGCTGGCGGACGCGGGACTGAAAGTCGCGGCGGCATCGAAGCGGCGCCCGCGCGTGCATCTGTATGATGTACCGCGGGCGATGGAGGAGGGTGAGGTTCTGTCATCCATTAGGAAGCAGAATTTTGCTGACCTCTCCTCGGAGGAAGTCAAGCTTGTCTTTAGGACAGGCGCTAAGGAGGGGGAAACGGTTAACTGGGTTGCGGAGGTCACCCCGGAAATGAGGAATAGGCTTCTTAAGCAGGGTAGGTTGGGTTATCTTTATCGTGCATCTCTGGTGATACACTCTGTATATTGTAACGTGGCGTCCGTGGGACGGCCAGTTACATAAAGCGTAGGCGCACGGAGAGCCGTGCCGCCGATGAAAGCCGCCGATGAAAGCCGCCGAGAGAATGCCGACGACGCGGAAGGTTCGTGGCGAGAAGAAGCCGGGGAGGAAAACCGGCAGCGCCGAGCCCGACGATCGGGCGCGCTCGGGTAAAATTGGCGCCGCCCAGAGACTGGCGGGCTGTGAGCGCCGAAAAACGGAAAGCGGACCGAGGCGAGAGATAACGCACGAGTTCGGGTGAACTCGGGATTCTTCGGGAATCCTCGGGCCGGGGGGGGGCAAAAGGGGGCCACTTCGTTTTGAACCGTGAGCCGAGTGTGAACGTGTTTTCGAAAAGTGGTGTGAAAATTTTGGTTTTTGTGCGAGATAGCGATTCTGGACCGACAGTGAAATAGACGATTTGGCATTTCCCCCTGACTTCGATTTTTGGATTTGGACTGCGAGAAGCCGCGAGAGAGCGAGCCCGAGAGAGCGATCCAGGAGAGCGAGAGCGAAAGGACGGAAGGGTAAAAGCCAGGGACCGCCAGGAAGGAATCCGTGTGCACCGGAAGTTCTGGTAAGTCCCATCTGATTACCTTTTTTCGAGCGAAGCCGCGCGCCGGCCGGGATGAAGCGTATCCGCCGGTGCAGCAAGGCACGCGGAGTGGGGGTTACGGGCCCGCCACCAACTCACACGCGCGAAGATTGCAGCCGCCCGCGAGAAGGGAGAAGACGACTGCCGCGACCGCGTCCTTTGATAGAATTGTATCAAGTCGCGTTCGTAAGACCACCCGACTGTAATCGTTTACCTAGAGCGAAATAAATGTAGATTGTCGGACTGAAATTCCACCGTGTCGATTATTTCGGAAAGGCCGACCGATTCCTGTGTAAACTCGCCGCCCTCACGTTCCCCTCTACCAACGTGAAGGAGAGCTAGCGGACAGATCCGGTCGAGAAGACTCCCGGAAGTGACGCGTCGTGGATTAAACATTAATGGCCCGACGAGTCGGGCTGGTGCAATGATGCACCTGGCGTCCAAGGGATCCGCGGAAAGCCACGTTGGGGTCGCGAATAGAACGTAAGGTCAGGAAATGCGGTACAATATATATATATATTGTTACGATCGCTCTCCAAATACGCAGAATATGGTTAAGTTCTTACGTTCAATATTCAAAAGATTTCGTGAATGCTGATTTGGAAAAAGGTAGTTAGGATGGTTCGTTGGTCAGACTTGCCGGTGCTAAACGGTACGTCCACGCGTTATGTCAATTGTTTCAGCAGATAAGATTTGGTAGGAATAGGAAATAGATTCCAGAGGATACCTTGATCGATACGAGGATAATTGTTCTTTGAGTCTGATATGATATCCTGATTAACGAAACTAGAACGAATTTTAACTGAACGAATTGTTTGATTCTTTGCTCGGGTATTCTTATTCCGTTTTATGTAAGTTAGATATTCTGGGTATGAATGAATTATTGTGTGTACCTGATTATATGTGATTGCACTCATAGGCTTACCCAATGATTTCCAGGGAACTCAACAGTTTCCTTTTATTGCTTTCCTTGGAAGTATGAAGATTCAATGAGGTGGTTTGGATGGACCCTCAGTCCAGATGAGATTGTAATCAGGGTTTTGTAAATGATAATGATGATGATGGTTCACAAAACTTGCAGATTAGAGTCACCAG
>NW_014333526.1:7658-9278 GCF_000341935.2 Cephus cinctus
AGAGATATACACGCGTACCTCACAAGCTCTTGTACCGCCCGGGACTATATAGGTCTAACGATCAAATCCGACAGTTTTGCGTGCGGGGCAGCGTGGCTGTCGTACAGACCGGCTCGAGAGCTTCTCGAAAACGATGTGTGGAAAGTGATTTCGTCCGTCGCACAGAGTGCCCAGGCATTTCAAATAGATAGGTTTTTTGTCATCGAGTCATGTATAGTCGAAGTACCGCGGGGTACAGAACGCGTGCGATTAGCGCACGAATTTGTAAAAAAACATTCTATACTGACTATAGCGAATAACGATAATCTCTGTCTACCTAGGTCGCTCGCTGTGGCGATGGTACACGCTGATCGCGGGGAGGTGCGCTCTGGGGAGCTGCATGACCGATGGAACGCTGTACGGCATCAACGGGGTAAATTACAAAAACAACTTGCTCTCGAGCTGGTGACAAACGCGTGTGTAGTCATATCGCCGGACGGTTGCGGTGTTCCAGAAATTGATAAATTTCAAAGCTACCTAGCCCCGAGGGGTATAGCAATCGTTGTTTACGATTTTAACAGCATAGGCAGCGGCGAGAAACCGCTGTACGACGGCTCGCAAGCAGTTGATAACGCGTACGGCTCAGGGAAACCACGGCAAACGCTCCGCATCCTGTATTATAATAATTCGCAGCATTATCAGCCTATTTTAAATATGCTCTGTGCGGTCGGTAGTCGTGGTTTTTGCATACCGTGTAACAGATATTACACGCACGAGGCAGAGCATAAGTGCTCCCACAAATGCGCTAGATGTTTCGGAAAACCGCTCTGCGATTCAGCTCTTCCCACATTGTATTGTCGCGAGTGCCATAGGTACTTTTGTAACCGTTATTTGGCAATTGTATGTTGAAGAGCTAATTAAAGCTATTCCCAATCTCAGATGGAATTATCATTGGCTCGACGTATCCTCTTTAACTGACAACCCTCACTAATGACGCACGGTCCACGGTTCGATGATAGATGTTAACACGGTCGCCAGCCTATTTGACCGAATAATAGGCAAGGAATCTTCTTCTTTGTTGAGCCAGCAGTCGTCGCCCACTTCTATGCTCACCTTCAGGATACACTGCAGTTCAGCCAGATGTACCTTCCACCAAACACTATTGCCCCTAATTTGTCACAACAGAGGTGCACAAATATCTTCGGGATCTTCAGGAGATAGGTAAGTCGTCCCCTTATTGCGTTTGTTCTCCTTCTATTTCACGTTTACACTAATCGAAATCCTTTCTTTCTTTCAGGTGTTCCAGGCTTCTACGTTGTTCCAGACAACCCAGGTAAGTAGGTATTAATTACTTAAAATTAATCCTTTTCTTTGTTTCAGGTACTTCAAGGAGTTGCAGCACAACAGGTGAGTTCCGATTGTAATTAAACTTGTCAATCAATTAAGAATAGACACGTCACCCTTGTCCCGTCGTTAACCACAATCACAAGCCCGAATATTCGAATTATAATCAAATAAAACGAAGACTGTCACGAAAACGGTCACTCCCTACCGAGTTACTATCACAATTAAAATACCCTTAAACCCTTTGCTGCTAATTTAATATATATTAATTCCCCACCCACATCTATATGTAGACTT
>NW_014333527.1:0-66299 GCF_000341935.2 Cephus cinctus
TATCGACGGAGGCTATGATCACATAACTCTACTTCCGGACTCGCCGCTGGGATTCAGCACCATGCTTTCGGTATAGCCTAAAACCGTAGTGTTGTGCATCTCCCTACTCATCTCTGTAGTAAATACCCAAATTTTCAAAAATACCTTTTATACGTGAATTGAGAACCACGTAGCTTTTTAGTCAACCAACGATAACTGTTGAAGGCTCCAAAGGTTTCTGCGGTTTACCAGATCTAGATGGTACTGAATGCTGAGGTCCTAACCATTCAGCACCGTCGGTAATTTATCCAATGAATCAATCATATAGATTTCATTACCCATAGAGTAAAGCGGAGTCGATTTACGATACAGTTAATTCAAAGTTCGTATGGAGCCACCATGTCTATACTGACAATAATTAAACAATACAATACTAACAATCACACAAATTCGGTTAAAAAATTATAGGACGAAGATATCAACGAATGAAAAAATCACCGTTTAAAAAATAAATTTAATATCAATTAAATTGACAAAATTAATATTCTCCAGTTTCATAAGCTATCTATAGATCCATACAAGCTCCCATCCTGTTCTTATTGAGCACACGAGTGGCAAATACCTAGTCGTATTTCAATCCAGAAGGGAACGTGATCGGTAGCAATGTACCTCCTGGGTCATAGGTCAATCGGGAAACCTCTCACCTTACGTAAGTACTTGTATAAACGTACGACGAATAACAGTGACACACGTGAAGAAGAAAGCTAAAGCAGAAAGACGTTGTGCATCCATTTACACTCGTGGCATCGCGTTGCATTCCTAGTTTGTATAAAAAGTGGCTACTCGGTCTTATACCTGCAACATGCATGGATTAAAATCCCATTAATATGCAAAAATCCATTTATTTGATCTTATATGAGTAATGCCAACCAATTTAAAAACAATTAAAAAAACTATCAATCACATCTATTTTCCGAGTCCATGAATCATACTCATATAATAACTGTGTCCTCGGACTGTTTCAATGGGCATCATACGAGCTCGTATTAACAATAAATAATTAATCATCACCCATCGTGGGAACGTGTAGCATTCGATATTTCTCTCAAGAAAATCCTGACCTTGCCTATAATTATCCAGTCAATAATTTTTTCTCTTAAGCTCATCACCCACCATAGTATACATATATATACACAAAAATAAATAAAATTAATGTAAGTTGCTAAATATCACAAAAAATTCCAAAATCTGCTAATATTTCGCGAAGATATCCAATTATTAAATATTGGCCGACGTAACAGTAAGATTCTGGCCACCACGCGAATGAATATGTCAAGACCGCATTCCAAAGCAATTTGAAAAGTTACGTTCATAGACTCCCAGCCACGCGTTCCTTCGAATATAGCATCCCAGTAATATATGACTCCGACTATAGATATACGCATATGTAAAATACTTTTCACGAAAGTCAATTAATAAACGACTTTTATCCGTGGTGCATCGGATACAACGTCCATAAGAATAGCACGTATAATAAAAAGCTATACTACTCTTCGGACATCTTACATCCATATAAGAGTCGAAGTTTCTTTTTGAACTCTTGGCCGTATATCATTCCACCCACGCTTCGACAAATGGACCAAATCTTTCGATAGTAAGCCCTCGTACATTTCCTGTGAGAATTGCGTAAGAACGTTAAAGAGTCGAACACAAGATGTACGGCCGTATCGGAAGATCCTAATTCGCCATTCGACGAGAAGAAGCCGATCCGCAGCATCGAAAAACTGGAACTCGGTGGTATTTCCGAAAGATGAGAATGGCCATTGACCCTGCTTTATAACTACGACTTTCTCCGAAGGAATTGCTAAGAGTTTTTCTGGACGCACGAGCCAACTCCCACGATGATCTTGGGTTTGTCCTACCGATAGATATGAGACAATTGATCGATAGCTAAGAAGATTATTGGAATTCGATTTAGATAAATAATAACAATCATACCACGATACCAAATAAAGCCAATGGTCCACTTCATTCAGATATTTAATGAATCGTCGAATAAATGAAATTCCCAAGAGTTCCCTATACCTTTTCGTCTTTACTCTTTTACAATCAGATTCATCCCAGCATCCGCGGGCACGGATTATTTCTCAGCGTACTATCCTGGGAGACTCAGAATCCCGGAGAACGTGTGTTAGGGCACCTATTATTCTCGCGGTCGATCTCCTGGCATTCAAATGCCAGCTCTTTGTTTGCAACCATCCAACGAATGTACTATAGCAAACGGTATATCCTAACCGCGATAACTTGACTCAGTACAGTCTTATATTATCAACAAAATACCACGCGGAGATCGTACAATAATTAGATAGCACTTTCTTGCGAACACGTTGGATTGTAAGGATTGGTACAAAGACTGTCTGTTACCCTATTGCCATTATCTATAGCAAAGTACAGCGATCTTAAGATAAAGAAGAAACAAAAATTATAATACTAATAATCATCATCCTGACAAGGCGTACCCTGGAATCTCGTAGCAGCTAGATGAATATGAGATTTAAGATGATACAAAATAATAAAATAGTCATCGGTAATAAGATAGCTTCGGGATGAAATTAATTTTGAAAATCGCGGTCATCCGGATCGTCTACTCAATTTTCAAGATTATTTTATATCGTTGTTAGTATTTATAATAAGATATAGTTCTGCCTTCACTGATATTCATGTAAATATATATATATATATGCATGCAAGAAATCGGTAAGTTTGCCATACAATATCTAACCGATTCACGATCGTGATCACTTCAGCTGAGTAATGCTTCTTTTCTCATGCTGAAACGCAACGCGCTGCATACGATCTTAAAGCATGTTGCAAGAGATGAGATTCGAATGGGTTTCGGTATGACTGGTGAATTCTTTTATCGATTCGAACACAGGCACTAGAATTATGTATCTCAGGTTCCCCATGTCGAAATTGTGATTCGCAACATTCCGTGGGTTAGAGAAAAAAAAAAGATCAGCAGGATCTCCCTAGTTGGGAGGATTGTTGCGATTCTCTTCGGTCGGTCAATTGTATAATCACGTATGGCGGAGAAATTGAAAGGTTTCGTCAGCAACGTGGTAGAATCCTAATGACTAATGTTACGGCGATTTGCCAGCCACGTCATCAAAGAGGAAATTATCCGTTCGACTAGGCGCGATACTCTTGCTATGATCATTCACGTATTGATGATCTCGCGTAATCCAGTTATATCTATCACTACAGTATATACACAGCATGGTATAACGTAATACGGTGACTCGGTAAGTTTGTTTAAAGTGGTTATATATATATATATATATATATATATATATATATATATATGTTCAAAATAGGAGTGAAAAAATAATACTTGCTCCTTCATTTTTTCTATCTCCATCCAGAGTCTCTCGATCGAGTCGATTCAACGTGGGACAAGCAATTATTCCAATCGGTACGCTCATAAATCTCGGGCTAAGCTGAATCTAATAGGGAATCGCATTATGCTCGAAGATTTCTAAACGATTTTGTTGTGATCGGTAATAGTTACCTAAGAATATTTTTTTACCATTAAATACGCCACTGCTAATTCATTATACGTCACGGTAACTAGGTATTTAGATATTGTGATTATGCCGGTTGATTAGCCGGTTGAAGATGCTGCCAGTCATTATGCACTGTCAGGTACAGATCTTGATCGGCAGGGATCGATCGTTTTCATTGTGACGTGACTCGTGAACTTGCTTTGTATTTACGTTTTATCGACAAGTTAACTTTAAACAGGGACAGCGCGACTGACTGACAGCTGATCGGTCCCGGTGACGTTTACACGAGCAAATTTAACACGTGGAATTCTGTGGACATTTGGTTACAATGGATATTTATGAATAGTATTTTACTTTTTTTTTATTCTACTTTTTTTTTCATCCGTGCTGCCTCACTCCTGCCGTAGACAGGATTTAAAAAATAATTGTAATTCGAATTCTTAACCTTGCCCACCCCTTCCGTACGATTGAGCATAATGGATAGAGACAATACACTGTCAAAGACTTGGCACTTCCTGAACACCTACTACAATATTAGCAATTCTAATTTGTTTTTAGTGACGACAGTGACGAGTGTCTCTGTTTCTTTGTTTCTGGTCCATTGGATTCATTCATTGAATAGAAAAGTTTTTCCTCGCATCGCAACTTGGTACGCGGGTCTATTTACACGTGGTAAATTGTATCAATGAATCTAGAAATGTAATTCATAGCCAATTTTCAGTTACTGTGGACAATTTATTCATATATATATATGTGACTTAGGTTTGTATATATCTTTTACGACTTACAACGTAATGCACGATGCTTATAACACTGCTGAGTGGTTTCGTAATTCAAATAATTTAGGTAGCTACCAAAGAAATTCATGGGCCGTCAGGAAAGGTAAAAGGAACCGGTAGAACAGTCAAGTTCCGAGTGTAAAATGGCCACGGTAACCCGAGGGTCAGGAATCCCAATAAAATCTCGCGCAAAGTTTCTCTAATTATAATTATTAATTAATTACACTTACGTAAAGCGTACAAGGAACCACATCGAGGATTGGTAGTGCCATTGTTTACGTGAGTTACATAATGTAGCCAAGTAAGAGGAAACGTTCGAGAGACACGTGAAGATATCGATAATAACGTAATAAGGAAAGAGCATCGATTAGGCTTAATATTTTGAAAAAACATATTATCATGGCACTCGATGAATTATTAATGACAGTACGAGGTTACAGTGCGATTCAAAAATCATTTGTAATCACAATAATCACAATGCTAGCTCTCGTAAGTACGTGCAATAATAAACCGCGTGTTTATCCTATCTAAATCCTAAAGCCCGGAGGCTGCTACAAAATTCGTTTTAAATACTTTTTTTCATTCATGCCTTTCCATAGGAGCTACCTTTTTTTTTCTTCTCTCAAACAGGTCCACGAGTTACGCGATCGCGATCCTTGAAACGCGTGGGTGGGTCGCTAATTTTATAACTAGGCACGAGCTGCCCTGCGGTTGGCTCGTTGAAGTATTTCAAAAAAAAATAAAAAAATAAAAAAATGATAAAGACCACTAAGAACCAGGTACCATTTAAACGTACGTTTTAGGGTTTATGATTCACGAGCATTCGATCGCTTGGGTCAAGGACGTGGCAGTAACGAAGATCGCTCGAGGTCAATTCTGGAGATCAGATTGATTTTTTTACACGTTAATATTATTACGCGATTCCAGACCACAGCTGGCAGGCATTTATCTTCCATAACGTTTGCTAATGCAGGAAGAGATTCTCTCCAAGGTGAAGTTAATCCAGCCATTCCCTGTACAGGTAACGCGATAACAAAGTTCATCGCTAATAGATTTAATGATTCTGAACTGTACAGTACCTACACAAACAGTACGTATGACCATAGCTTAAGGATGTAGATCCAGTTCTAGATCATCTCAGAATAGATCGTCATACCTGCTAGATGAGATCCTTCGAATTCGACAGGTACTTAAAGATCGTGCAATGCCTCAACACTCCGATCCAATCCTCCAAGAAGGTTACGACAATCCTCCACGTAATCTCTGTCGGATGAATCAAAGCGAACGAAAACAAAGCTGTTCCGTTTGGCGAATGGCACTTCTTGCGCATTCTTTTCGACACACCCGGTGAGCATGGACTAAGGATAGGCAAGATAACCACGGACTAAGGAGCGCCCGTGGAAAAGGTATTCTACTCCTAAATGTCGATTTCCTAGGATCCCATTGAATAGCATACTGTGCATTGAGTCATATCGGCTCTGACTAAGTAAGAGACTATATAAATATTTTTTAATTATTCATATTTATTATTCAGCGTAATACACACAGCATTCGTGCACTGGTCCAGATGGATGGCATACACCGTTCGTATGGATAATATATTTAGACAATCTTATTCAATTTCTATCGTCAATCCTACGTAATGCTACGGAGGATACTTTACGCGAGGCCCTTTCTGCACGTGATTGCAATTATGCGAAGGAGCGGGAGACTCACGGCTATAAAGAAAGATCACAGAGGCATCTTCCCATGCTGCGGGAACTTGCCGATCTGAGAAATGCACCGGGCTCTTATTCCTGACGAACGGCTGGAGTCTCGAAGTAGGGAGCGTCCTGGCATTTGGGACGGCAGCCATTGGGAATGCAAGGGCACGAGTAGGATGTCTTGGATACGGTCCTCGTTGGTGATAAGAATATTAGCTGGTCGATATTCACATAGAATAATTCATATTACACCAGTGGCAAGCATTATTGTCATACTTGATCCGTCTCCATTTATGGTCAGCTTTGAATTAATCCACGCTGCTAATGAAGTCAACGAGTCGATATAAAAATTGATTCTGATTTAATTCATCTCCGATAGGCACTAACGATTGACATAGATTTCGATGATCTTTACACATTATCGATAAGTCCAATCTGACGTACTAATGTCCAATCGAGAATGTCATGACCTAGAACGCAACGAGCAAGGACTAAATTCCTCGTTCACAATACCAATCCTGTTTCGCTCTTGTCGCTCTTCGTGATTGGTTCATCATCCCCAGGATACCTCGATATGGCGTCACTGTTAGGATGTCAAAGGTCAAGGAATAACTCGTTCTATCGTAACATTTAGATTCGGCTGTTCGTATCCGTGAATTGAATCAGGATGCTTTATCAAAGGATATGAAAATTGTTACGAGTTTAAAGAAGGAAAAAATCAATACCACAAAAAAGTTTGACCATCTTTTTATACTTGAGCTTGCATCAATACCTATGACCTGTACGAGGTATATATGGACGAACGTTTCGTTGAAGCTATGCTTTATGGCTACTGGTAAAGTGATGATATTTTTATTGCCTACCCTATATGTAGCCAGTTACGTTAGCCAACAATTATTCTTAGCATTAATATTCTTCTTGACTCCTTGCCTTATATGACTGTTCTCGAGGACTCTGTGCGGTTTCTGTGTATTATCAGTTAATCAGTACAGACCTTTTGACGGAAATTGTAGGGCGCGAATATAGGAATAATTGTTGATTGAAAAAAAAATGTAAAAATTACTCGCGACCGACCGCCACCAGGACTGTGAGTTATGTCAATGGTAGTCATTAATATCCCTACGAGATATTAACGTTTACCGATAAAACAGCGATTACGAAGTCAGGCTTGAGCTTAAGAGCAGCGTGTCTAATCCGAACGTATTTCTTACCATGAAAAAGACAGCAGACCGTACGAACATTATTTAATAGCCAATACCCGTGTACGGCTGAATCCACGTTATATCCCATAACCGTGATTTAGCTTGGCCGGAAATTTCCTATAGCTTCTCCTCGCACTTTTCTCTATACAGAGACTGTTTATGGTATTGCAGTATACAGTAAAGTCACTACCAGTTGCGTAAACCAACCCGATGCTTACGCGATGGCTATAGTCATTTTCAAAGTTTCACCTAATCGCAGGAAGCAATATCTCACGCATTCCAATTTCGCTTTATGTATTAGGACGTAACCGTGCTAAAGTTTCAAGATATATACGTATAGTATATACAGCTACAGTGCCAATTTCATAAATCTCTATATAGATCCGATAAAAGTCAAAACGAACAATGGTCACGTGAATCACGGATCTTCGTCTCAAGATATTTATCACGTACCTTTTTAAATCTCAAGCTGTCCCAGTCACCAATTGGAAATGAGCATCTTGACATTTTACCACGAGTTTTTCCAACTTACAGTCTCGATCCCAAGGACTTGACTTTCGTTCACGTTTAACAAACGGTACCTGGATGCTGCGCTGTATCCCTGCACTATGTAAACGGAATAAATAAAATCATGGAGAAAGGATCTGTGTGACGTTAGATATTTGATCTTAAGACAATGACGGTTATCGAACCTACTCTGAGATTACGTATTCATAGAAGGTATATCCTGCCACGCATATACATTGATGAATTATTATTTTTTACGGCAAAAATAATGAAAATATATATTTAACAGCAAAACGAACTGTCACCACTGTAGGATCTTATCCAGAGAAATTTGGGAGTGGTTCCTGTCGCTTACGTAATACCGATATACGAATCGAAATATTATATTGAGCATTCCCAGAGATGCTTACACTCAGCTACAGATTTCGTGAGTCACGCGTAATCGTAACTTCTTATGATTTTATTGTAATTTTATAATTGCCCAAGATCCTAATCAGCGTTTGTATTTTTAGGTAATAATTTTTCTTTATCAATCTATTTTCCAAATTGACTGTTATAGAGTATCATGTCTCTTTGGGTACTTGGGCTATACTGGTGCTTATTGTAGATGAGCTTTTACCGGCGCTAGGGAAACGATGCGAATATATCCTGAACACGATCGTACTTTAGATCCTTTTAACAGGTGGTGTAAGTCGCTTTTGCGCAATGGCTGCTGTAACGATCTTTCTGCTGAGCCCGAATGGCTGAGGTAAGTCGCACGATGCTTTCAGTAGATATATATATATTTATATTTTGCAAAAGTACCTTTTTAGAAAGGTATATACAGTGTGAAAATTTTCGGATTGGCTCGTTCTGTTGATTTGATTGATTCCCTATAGAAATCCTTTGATTTACTAATACCACGTAACTCATTGATCCTGATATTGATATCGATCGTTGTATTTCAATCGACAACGAATTATTAGCTACTTCACTTTGCCTAATATGGATTAGGCAATGTACCTATCTTAATTGCATTTCTCCTTTAAATACAGTTCTACCTATTGTACGCTCTTATCTATCTTGTACTTTTACGTAATCAGAAATTTGTTGGCTTTGAAAGAATATTTTGTGCCCCGATAGGAGCGAAAGTCTTGGTAAGATTTTCAATTGAACATCTTTGATGTCTCTGTCTTGTAGCCTCTACAGATGAACGATAACGGTCATTATCAAAGAACGAGGTCCCACTGTTATTTCTTAAAAAAAATTTTTTTTCACTATTCACTTGGCGTTATGGAAGAATCGAAAAAACGAACGTAGTACTCTCTAAAATTAATCGTGTATACTTTTCTTTTTAATAAGTGCGTAAGGTATTTCGATTTAATCGAGAAATTTCACGGACTTGATATATCCAGGAGAGGTATTACCTTGCTAAGAGAAATTGACTCTTTTTGCCTAGACAGTCAAATAAAAAAGTATCCACATCGCCGTGTTGCCCGAGATCATAAATAATTTCGCATAACCAAATAAAATTTCACACATAACCAACCTTCCCTTTTTTTTCGCCACCCATGGATATTCTTTAATTCGATATCCGCCATATGCAACCGTGTTACACGTACGTGATTATCGCCTCGTGGGAAATAAAAAATATCTGTGAAAGTTGGATCCGGTACTCAGTGGTATAATCTCAGGAGTGTAAGCAGATCTCTCGTACGGTCCTATAGAAGTCGTCGTAGTCTGTCTCGATACACATCAGCATTCCTAGTGAAAAGGACATCATGAGCCAAGATCGAGGATCACGAACTGGTAGACGCAAGGATATCATCAGTTCATCACGATCCGTTTCGTTTCCCTAGTGAACTGGTAGCCGAGTGGTGTACTCGCTTGTGCGATCTGGCAGGATCAGGTAGGTAACACTTTTATGAGTATTATAAAATTACGCAAGAGACCCCTAGACATTTGGTAGTCAGATGGGATCAGGAAGGAGTCGTCGTCGGCGTCGTTGGTCGTCGACCTAAGAAGCGTCGTCATTGTCGACGTCGCCGAAGAAGAAGAAAGTTGGGCCGTGCCTTAGAGTAATAACGTGACATCAGTGACCTGCGCATTCAATTCTTGATCTCATGGGTGAGCTGGATGAAGCAATCATCTACAGAGGAGATTACTAGATTATCCAGGTACATCATCTGGAACCTTAAGGTACGTTAATTGGCAGTGGGACCGAGTGATTCGTATAATTGAATTTCGTACACTTGTACCTGACGAAATCAAACGACTTTATTATCAGGACATTGAAAAGTCCGTTTAATCGATGACTTATTAATTGTTATTTCTTTACCATTATTTTATTATTTATTTAATTGGATACTCGTGCTACCGATACCATGACGGGTGGTCCTTATGATTGTTATTGGCCCTCGGATAGTAATTGCATCGATAACCTGATATTTATTTCACGTCGCCAGTCAGATTTTATTGCTGGCTCCGTTAAGGCTTATGAGATTTACAGCCACCTTCGACCGTGACAAACGACAATGACGGGATTGGCAGCGAAGCCTGATTCTGCTTCTGATTTTAAATGCGTATTTTAACGCACAGTGTAAGTCGCGCACTCTCCTTATTACTTTCTCGTAATCCAAGAGTTCGCTATACCGTAAGAGCAAGCGCTGGATCCTTTGAAATTCAATGGCTTGTTTTCCGTCGATTAAATGGATGAAATTAATCATTCTTGATTTACACGACTATAAAGCATACGAAAAGACTCGATCGTGAAGACTATAAAGCAGGTGATAATTATTTTATATCAAAGATATATGTATATGAGTATGCATATAAGACTTGGAAGATGCGTGGTAGCATCTTTAAAAAAAATGTGTCGTAACTACAATATATTCCTGACATGAATTTATGTGGGTGTTGGATATAATAAAACATGGCTACTGCTGCTGAAAACGGCATCGACCGTCGTATTTATATTATGAAGCATGTGAATTCAGGAACGTTACTCGTAGCCATTAACGTTCAAGGATGGTAATAATCCTTTCAAAATAATCAACAGGTACTTTATACGCGTCTCTTTACAATCTCAAAAATCCTGCAGATTATTAAGCGATCAATCCGCCCGAACGATCCATCACTTTTCTATTAAATTATGCTAGCAGAGATTATCCGTAATTTTTATTCCTGTCGATCAAAATACAAAAGTATCTCCCATTAATAGGATCCAATCGAATGGAGGTGTGTTCGTTAGGATCCCAATAAAAACAACCCACGTGATAAAGGCGCGGTACGTGCACATCGATTCATCATCGACACAGCATCCCACTTTCTTATTAGGTATGCTCCCAGTCTTTAGCCTGCATTCCTATTGGTCTAACGATATCGCGTTTAGGTTACAGTACCGTGCGTGTTTTAAGCACGCGTGAAACCCACTAGGGGAATCTTGGAATTACGTAAGATCCCGTCCCCGAACAATGGTAACGTTGCGCAGGCCGAAATCATCTCACTTGATGCGAGATAAAAATTCTGTTCCGTCTTTCTTTATGTAAGCCCATACTTAATTACGCGAGGAGTCCAAGCTCCGCGGAGAATGAAGAAATGACACGAGTCATGAACATGCGTTTTATGACCTTTCAACTTTTTTGAACATTCTGCTGAATCCAAATGGGAGCGTGGGTATATTCTGGGACTGCATTCATATAGTGTGTTACATATGGGTGCTCCTGCTGTGCCAGTTGCATACATGCGTAATGCCCGGGTTGCGCGAAGAATGTTTTTAGAAAGGCTACCTGCGTATTCGCTGTCGCATATATACATACATTATTGATTTTTTTTTTAAATTCAATCTGGACCCCTTTTTTTTACTTCCGGTTCAAATCCGCTTCCAAGTTCGTCGTAGTAAGAAATATGACTACCCAGAGTCTATATGACGGTTTCTATTAATGTCTGGATAAAATCTTTCGAAATTTGCATATACCACGCCAGCACCAATATGGACCACTTTTTTGTTCAGGGGTCAAGACAATAATGGAATGCGGTCTCCGCATTCATCAGAAATATGACAGTTGTGTATATATTGGGTCAATGTGTGTTATTAATTGCACATAAGGAGCACGTGGTTCGCTCGTGACTCAGATTCGATTCGTTAACCTTAATTACCCTGGTCATTGAAAGTGCACGGTAAATATATATACATATACAGAACGCATGTTACCTGATAATTATTTATCTTATCCCAAAGATGCCCAAGGACTGTAAACATGAAAATTCTATATATCGTTAATTTATGATTCTTTTTTCAATTCCAATGTAATTCCCTCAAAGCCTATAGTAACCTTTAAGAGAACTTTGATAATGAAATTCTTGGAAATTATTGCCAAATCGATATCGCTGCTCCGTATGATATCGAACTATATGTCTATAGCAACAACAATGAGTTACATCGATTTACTAGAGATACTGTCACTCTCGTCCTGGTTTATTGGTGCTGACTATATCGCAGTCTATTTTGACAATCATGGGATAACAGTTGCAATGCCTGTGGTAGCCAAGCAATGGCGACCATAGAAAATGAGATCAATGCTTGAGGGGGTGTCCATTTGCATTCCACGCTCGATTGATACATTCGGGTCATAACGGGGTGTGTAGTGAGCCGTGTACTGATTGGACTACTGTTTCACTATACACAGTGTATCTATAGTATATCGCATAGTTACTTGTCCAGATACGTGCGTGACTTATGGGTGTTGTAATCGTCAAGGTTAAATCCTAAACTTGTTCGGGATAAGGACCGTACGTGTATTGCCTAGGGGGTATGCCAGAATTAACCACGACTTATATTTAAGTCTCAAGTGCCGTTTTAACCTATCGAACTTGTGCCGAGTAAACTATAGCTTTCCGAGGATATAATGATACCGAGTATCAATCGACGGAAGCTGCGTGAAAATCTTATCAAAGGAATCGTGACGATACGACAAATTACAGGTGATCGTCTTAAAAAAAGTGACGTAGATTGGGATTTTAAAAAGAAAAATTTTATCGGCATTTTTATTACCGTTTTTAAATACCTTGCAGAGATTAGGTAATTGTCTGAATTTATTTATTTTTTTTTTCCTTTCGCAATACGTGGGTAACATGCAGAGTTGATAATTTGTAAATAATTATATGAGTTCATTCTAAATTTCGACACGTGTCTAAATTGTTACTCGAAATTGGAGCAATACTCCCATGTGGGAATTATTACTAATTAGCACTTTTTTGAATTCCCCGCGTTTCGCTTGAGAAATTATATTGATTACTACCTATATAGCAATCGTTGAATATGACTCAGCAATTTACTTGTTCCGTACCTTTTGACTAAGTACTAAAAATTTCGACGCTTGATCTGTTGCTGAAAAAAAAAAAAAAACATGTTACGTCTTGTTACAAGAGTCAGTGAATATTTTTTTTTTTTTGAAATCAGGTACTCGTACAGTCACTTCCGAATGCGAATGACAGGTTGCGTTTCACCGATTTATCAAAAGTAATGGAGACGTCGCTGGACGCATGGCTCCTTGCGAAATTCTCTCTACATTCCATCCGCGTTTCGACGCTCTTACACATACTGCGTGGAGCCATAGTTCGTTACACGTTACGTTCAGTTTGGCTCCACGGTGTCTAACGTAGGCATCTCTTAAGTTTACGTAACATAAAAAAAAATACGAAACCATTTAGGTACACCTACGTTCAGGTCTTCTCAATTTTTCAAACTGACCAGGTCCCACTGGCTGATTCAACAGTCCAACGGATACTTTCTTTCGATTTGAAAAATAACGAAATTTCGAAATCCCAATTACCCGATTGGTAAAATTAAAAAAAAAATAGTAATGCACTCGGCATACCTATCCTGCATAGAAATTTATATAAAAATAAATATTTTTTTTCAAAAGCTTCACACACGTGGTAACCATAAAAATTAATTGACCTATTCGAGTTCATAAATCATTGACTATTACCTGTAAGGTAGGTTATCGGTACATTAATGTCTCCAGTGTCTAGTATCTAGAGGCACGTGGAAAATGGTCCACGAAACTGTGTCATTAAATCGTCTAATTAAGTCATACATCTCTAACGCCGCGAGATGCGAGTTCGCAGCTTGCAAACCGTGCCTCTCCTGTTTCTCTCGCTATGGCACATCGTGACGGAATGGAGACAGAAGAGTCGGCTCGGCGTGACACAGATGTAGGACATAGATAATGAACATTGTCTATGCTTGACACTCTATACTATATTCTAAGACAAGACTCTACGCCAAGTCAGTCAAGAATCTTCCATATAATTCACAGCCATATACTCATTACATATTACACGGTATAATGGGATGTATTTGACATTACGAAACTTCTTCTCAACGCGTTAACACTGGCTCCAAAAATAGTTTCTGATTGTTAATGATTAATGACGTGATTTGGTACAGTACCAAGATCATACGTGAACCAGTACCATAGGTGTTGGTCAAGAAGGAATATATACTGTGTAGATACATTAAGGATTACATAGAAATGCATAAACAAATATTTCCCTAGGGAATTTTCCTATGGAATTTTTTTATCTTTCAAATCTTATTCTTTACAGGACATCCGAACAAGGATTACGACAGTCCCTTGTGCAAGGTAACAGTGCCGGCTGACTTATATCGGTATTAATTGGCAGCTAGAGTTATGGTCCAGGCTGGATTGAATGGGTCTTGTATCCAAGACATGCAGATCAGTAGTTGGATAGCCAGTGTAGGAGGCTGGTACTCCATACCTGGTTACGCTTCTCCACGGTAGCGAAGCACTCGTCGAATTCGACGAATTGCCGGCACTTGCGTTTCAGACTCGTCCCGATTTGTCATCCCTTGATTGTGACATTGCAAACGAAGATTGGACCTTGAGTAGATGGAACTGAGTAACATACATTGCTCCTGTACTATCTCAGATCTAGACTCGTGGCTGATGACGTCCTCGCTGCTAAGAAATATTCCGACTTAAGCTTCAAGTAGCCGGGTATTAAATCGTCCTGTCCGTATGGGACACCGTGCCGCCATTCTTGGATCCATAGCAATTAGAAAATAATTGGCTGCGATAAAACTTGCTCGCGCCTTCTCGATAATTGCGCATGAGGTAATGTTGATATGCCTGACTAATAGTGATCTATTATAATACCATAACTGGGGTTCCTTTATAAAATTACCCCAAAAATAGAAAATTAATTTCCCAGTGCTTAGCTATATTCTATTTTAACAGTGGAGATATTTGATATTTTAATCAAGCATGTTTTATCACCTCGTTATCAGTGTTCTTGTAAAAAAATTTACTCGAAACACGATTTTTTGTATTTTGTACCAAGTATTTTTGGTATCCCTTTGGTAACGCTACGATAGGTACTTTCCTTACTTGTTCGTCATCCCAGTATAATCTATATACATGAGGGGTCATTGTTGCCACTACAAAAGGAATAATTGCCTCCTATCTTCTGCTGCTCGTAAACGCGGCTCCATAATGGGTCGCAGTTGCTGCCGTTTAACGTGCGATAGAAAAGACAGCAAATGCGAAGAAATCGAATGGAACGAATCCGCGTTACTAAATCAACCGTGACTGAGAATCTTCGATGATTCTCAAATGAACTTCACGTATTAGCAGATACAAACGAGAATTGATCGCCCATTAGCATACTTTGCGACATCGCGAATTCCCCATGATTTTACATAGGAAATAAGTAGGCAGGATACTTGACTATAAACCCTAGTAAATTCTTGCACGATATTCAATCGGGTGATTAATAATCAATGCCCTTAATATCCCACGTGGGAGGTACCAGAGAACTATGCTGTCACGTTCACTCTAGGAGTAAAACAAAAATTGCATAATTCATTTCTAGATAATTAACGACGTTCTCTGCCACATTTAAAGTAACACTGATAAATACCACGTTGATCGGATATACGAAATTTCAAAATGACTATTAAAATTCTCTCCGACAATGATACGAATTAATACAAGAAAAATCAATCCGGATGCATCAAGGATGATGATTGCTCAAAATCATCACGTCAGATCAATTTCGTATGATAATTCACTTACCAATATACATTTATATATATGTATATAGTATAGTCCTATTAAACGTCCATGATAGTCATTAATGTTGCGTGACTGATCTATCATTAACTATAATCTTATTCTAGTTTTTATTTGTTTCGAATTAGAGTACGGGGCATTTATACGGTGTCTTATGTCTATATGAGTTAAACAAAAAACGTCCTGTACTTAATTCCGGTTTCTTTGTCATATAGTGATATAACGTGTAACGTATATCCTTCGTTGTATCTGCATCATCACTTGGAGCAGAAATAATGGTCGGTACTGTTCCTTCGTGGTGAATACATTGATCGTGTATTCACTATTATTCAGTCTGTACTCTAGGCTAATTTAATGCCAGACACTCACCGAGTCACCTTTACCTCCTCGTATCGACAGATTTCGAAAGGATCGGTAACGTTGCTACGCCCGGTAACGAGATCATCATGAAACAGAGCAGTGTTGCTTGTATATTTACGAGCCAGACTTTGTACAATGACGTCGAGTAATCATCAGGCAAAAGCAATACCTGTAATTGTATACATATAGGTCCTAAAGAAACTCCACTATACGTCTGTAACAATGAATCAATGTTCCTTACCCCGATAAATTACCGATCACTCGATAAGATTCTTATCTAGCTAAAAGATCGGTTCGCCGATTTCTATGAAGATTTTACAAATTTCACATACACCCGATCTCCATCCGTTATTACCGAACGATCGATGCTGCTCCTTCAACGAGTTCACCTATAGCTATACCGATCGTCGCTGATAACCTTGCCATTTCGATCAACCTGACAAATCGGCAGATCGAAACCAGCAAACATAGAGTACGCGTGTTCGTACATACGTGGATTATCCGTCTATGACATCATGACTCGTGACCGCACCCATGTGAAAGACATCCGGTCGGTTATAGCGGGGTAGCCTCACGTGAACCAGGAAGTGTCCGGAAGTGTATATTTTGTATAATGAACTCTTAAGACAAATCGGTACTGTACATAAAAATCGTGACGGGGCATTGTCATGGCTGCGCAAGGTCTTGCGAATAATTAATAGTGATCAAGTAAGTTGACTTACTGGAGTTCACGGTAGGACCTAGTCGGAGCTGCTTTAGTTTTACGAGCCATTGTACACGAGGAACGTTTGATGTGTAGACAAGATAGGAGCATCGATTTTACGATCTATCGGTATCGTAAAGCTTCTGGCGAATAGCTTTGGTAATATACATATATATATACACAGTGGCTACCGATAGGTCGTTTTCAATATATTGATACTCAACACGCGTGGGTATATATGGTGTTTAGATTGAATTAAATTAGAATGTTAATAAACTGATGATTTACGAAACTCATCACGACAGCATCGAATTAGCACCTTTATCTATCATTTCCTATCATACTGATTCTACTTATATATATATATATTACGTATATTACGTAGGTTTATTTGACGGGAGTGTTCTTTTCGTAAGGTATGACGATCTTGATACGCATTTGCAGCCTCATCGCCTCCTGCTGAGCGATTGGGATTTCAGCTGGGCGTTACTCGCCCTGTTATGTAAATCCCGTGGGGTATTAAAGCAGCGAGAGGCAGATAAATTTTGGCAAGCAGGGAGGATTATAAAACATTCGCATAAAGTAATCGCGAGTCGAAAGCTTACAGCTATAGGAGAATTATATATCAGCAGGCGGGCAGGGAATTATTGTTTAATTGTCATCGTAACCATGGTTACGGTGACAGTGGTGTGACACCTTGGAAAAAGAAAGTCCATTACTATGTCTACAGAATGGCGCAAGGTGCAAACCGTGTCTGGACCGATATTCTTGGATTTCGTAGAAAAGCAAAAGTAATTTAGAAACAAGAAGAAGCGGCGGTGGAAATAAGAAAGAACCGGGAAAACCTTCTCATAGTGTTTTTTTTATTATTTCAAAGTTTATAATTTCACGAATATTATACTCATCTTGGTACAATAATATTAAAAAGTAAAAAAATTCAGTTGAGCATTCCTTCGTTGGCACTTACAGAGTTTACTGACCATTTGGTCTGTTATGGCAGGGATGCTTACCGATACGTTCTCCAGGTGCCAATCTAACTCCTGCCAATTTATAGGGCCCCTTGTGGCGATTCACGAGGCGGGGACGATTGACTCTAATAAGACGTTACGCAAGAGCGATTATCCTCTCAATAAAAGAAAAGGGGTCCATTTTTATTTTATTGGGCCACGAATCGACTTTTACAATAGCGACATAATATTTAAAAATCGAGAGCACCCATACATGCGTACCTAGTCACACTGGCTTATGTGTTATTTTGGCTTGTACCGAGGGGCCCAATTTTGGGGTCTGAATATTCTTACTTTCTCGGGGGCCCAGACGTCAACGCTATGCCGAAGAGACATGCTCGTTACCTTTGTTGGATATGATTATGCATGAAGGTTCGCTAACTAAGTAACTGCCAGAACTTATTTCTATTCAGATGTTAATACGGTCAGGGTTTAAGAGAGCGTCTCTCTTAACTAAATTACCATGCTGTGTCCAGCGTAACAACGATTCATGTGATTCTTGCTCCTTGCCGTATATCTACATACGATTGCACGTGGATTTATAACAGACTCGTTAGACCGTACATTTAACCATTCATTTAAACAACGTAGAACCTGATTTGCCAGAGGAAATTGAAATTGCGATTAACGCAATTAATGTTACTCGTCTGTCCAGAACCAGCGGAGGTTTCAATTATCACGTCAATTGAGGTTAAGGTCGAGTACTTTGACACTGGATTACTACACTTTCAGGTGCAATTAAATTTAAAAAAAAGATGATGAACAATTTTACGTCAGAGCAGACACTTAGTATTCATATACGGATATGAATATATATCTTACGACATTAATAGAATTAATTATCAAAATTCCATCTTGATTCTTCAATGATCTATTGTTTAACTGAGTTATTGCGAAATTTTTTCTTTTATCATAGCTCAATAATAATGCTCATTTTTTTATTATCCTATACCATTCCCATGTTGCATGCTTAAAGTTGTAGGTCTGTTGCACAGACTTCCGATGTCGTATAAAGATATGAGGATTCATACCCCCCCTCCATCCCCCTCTTCATCCTTACCCACCTTCACCACGTGAGGTCAGACTGGTTAAATTACAAAGTACAGTGTACGACTTTTCTTTTGCATGGGAAAACGTCTGATTATCTCAGAACAAGTTATGGCTGTAGCTAATGGGGATGTTTACGTCCTTAACAATTCAGTGAAACTGAGAATAATACTGAAGTTTAACGAAACGATTAGAGCGAGTGCATACTATATAGCCAATTAAGAATGCAACTGTCCGTTGCAACTGCATTTCGTAAACGGACTACGGAATATCCGGTACAGAATAGATTTCGTATCGTACGTGAGTTATCGTTATATATCGGTAAGATTCGCAATGCTCGATCCAATTCTAAATGGATCGTCATGGAGATCTTTAGGATCATTGTCTCAGTAGATAAATCAGATAGATCCTCCTGAATCCATGGCGCGGTAAAATCCAAGGCGAACGTGACGATGGACGTCAACGATCGCATTTAGATCCGATCACGTAATCGTCAGTGAGATCGATCACGATTGCTATTGATGAACGATCGTCGGGATAATCAACGCTATCGTGAAAACAATTTCGCAAGACAGTTATGCGATCTTGTCTGCCGGTTTCTCATGGATTCTTGACTCGGATGACTGGGCCGGAAAATAAAAGAAAAACCATTGCCAAATACCGATCTAATACCGATACAATTGGTATATCGATGTAGCTCAAGGTTTTGCCTATGGGAATCGTTTTTACCTTTATTAGAATACCGATCATCTTGAGTTATCGATCTTATCGATTTATCGATTATTCTTGTATCTATAGTTATAACATTCTATGAAAATTCGAAATCGCGATAGCTACATGAGAACGTTAGCTGTTATGAGCCAAACTAACGTATATATATATATACTCGTGCAGGAGTTTGAATACCTCATGTAAAATATACTAAACGAAGAGTTAAGGCGCGAACGTTTCAACGCCATCATGAAAGAATTATTCTCAGAGTACCTCGAGGAATAATCGGCAGCAATTTCACGTTGGCTAAACGATCGGCAGCCATTATAGAACGCAGGTAACCCATAACGTTTCCGTATCTTTTTCCCGAACCACTTAAAGGATCTGCTAAACTTATTTTAGTCGTTAATTAGATAATATTAAAACTGAACATCATGCGAGTCAAAAACATAAACCCAAAGATAGCCAATATCTATTATAGTACATACAGAAAGTTTCAGATTTCGTATAATATTTGTCTAAAAATCTCAGTCCTAGATCTGTATATCACGTAAAAATAAGGGCAGTGCTTTCATACGGTTGGCAGAGGCAAAAGATCGACATACCGAAACCGAAAGTACGATCGATCGAATGTGTCCCTGAACCGAACGGGTTCCCATAAATTTACAGTTAATCAGTACCGATAAATCGGATACTCCTCGAGACCAGATACAAGACCCGTGTGCATATGTTTTTTATATGTATATATAGCACAGTGCAGTAAACAAAAGTATTGTTTACAGTGCGACAAGAAATCCAAGCATACCCTAGGAGGGTTTTAAATAGCATAAAACACTGGAATGGAGTCATTCGAGCGAATAAAAGCAACGACGATAAGAAGGGCATGCTTGTTCCACTGATCGGTTACAAGAACCGGCAAGGAACGGCGTATGCGGACCACCCGATGCTCGGACGCACAAACCTGTCTAACGGATAAGCATTAATTTGTCGAACACAGGCTGCCTATTATTCATGAACGAGCTGAACGATTAGTCAAAGCTTCGACGGGATAGCGCTCCATAAATTAGAAACAGTGCAGCGTAATGTACTTGAACTTCGAAATAGATCCCAGTGTAGATTTACTATGAGATTATCTCATTAAGATATTGATTATCGGTAGAGATAGTTGTCTGGTTAAATTTAATAAGATCTTCGTGACCTATATTATTATCTAGTTAAATTATTCTTACCCCTTTTCCATATATTTCACGATGCTCAAATGTTCTATGCGCAAATTCAGGGTGTTTCTGTGTGTGTGAAATCCCCTCTCTCCCACACGCCACTTCTACGGCAACGAAGCGAGGTGCTTTCATGCGCGCGTATAAAACCAGTGAAAGCGTCTCGCGACCCTCCAGACTACTTCACAGTCTGACAGCGATAGGAGCTCTGCCGAGATACCTCCGGTAGACCTAGACCTTTTGTTAAACGTCTCGGAATTCATTGATCCGATTGAATTATACTCTTGTTGAATTCAAAATTAAACATTGAGATCTCAATTTTGTTCTTACTGAGATTTTTGTTTGGATAGTTTTTTTTCTTCTGGTAGTACCGGGTGGTCAATTTTGAAATTTTTGTTAATCGATATTCGCGCAACGCGAGAGTTTCCACGAGATAATTTAGAGCAGGAGTGAAATCATGAAGATCCTGATATTCATCTTCGGACTGATCCTGGTCAATCAAGTTTTGGGATACCCGACCCAGGAGCGACTCATGCCAGGTAGGTGACGCTTGTTGTTGCGTGTATTTGTTTGTCATAATTTTTCTTTGGAGAGAGTTCAGTTTTTGGGAATCAGGATGATAGAGAGTAGAGAGTAAAATGGTAAGGAAGTTGTCGAAGTGACTTATGGATATTAAAAATCGATGATGGATCGAGTTGAATGATCGATAAAAAATATCTGAGTAAAGGCACACAAGGGGGAAAAGAGAAATGATATATTTTGATATTAAATAACGAATAAGTTATTTATTTAATCTGAAATATATTAAATAAATAACGTGAAATTTTCTTTGAAACGATAATATATTCATAATCGATCATTACCGATAGTTTCGATTCAATATATTTAATGATGATTATTAATCGACTGTCAAAAATCATTCCAGTCTCCTTTGATCATTCACAAATCCCAATTGTAACTTATCAATCGCGAACGCATTTCTCTATATAGCCAATAAGAGTTCCAGCTCAAAGATACCGATCACGCGGACCCGCAGGACTGTAAAATAATCATACAAGCCCACCAGATACAAAGAAATACACAGTCCAGATGATAATCGTACAAGATCGATGTTAACCAGTATGAAAAAAAAAACAAAAGAAATCAAAGAAAAAAAAATCCGCGATCGGATAATTAATAGCGTCCACTCGAAATTCATTAACTCGGTTATAGCAGCAGCGAATCGGTTGCAAATTGTTGGATTTATTATCCTATCATGGCCACGGGAGTCCGGTTTTTTGACGGGCGCCAAAAGATACTTGGCATTTGACACCTTTGCATGTTGCTGTGTTGTACTTCCTCCTTGGAAGTCGGTTACCGGTCTATCAATAAAGTCACGCATGTCTCTCGCGTA
Source organism: Cephus cinctus (assembly GCF_000341935.2). Classification (NCBI taxonomy): domain Eukaryota; kingdom Metazoa; phylum Arthropoda; class Insecta; order Hymenoptera; family Cephidae; genus Cephus; species Cephus cinctus. The sequence goes on from NW_014333527.1 coordinate 22,250, forward strand.
TAACGATACGGATCGGCAAATATCCGGATCTTGTGCGGATGAAAAAAATTAACTAAACAATAATCTCCAACTGTGTACACAAAGGAACTTTGTAAAAAAATGCCATTACGACAGCGCATATATTCATACGAGTATACCGATCACCGGTACAGGTATACGTCAAGTCTCTCCTACTCTCTCGGACACACTGAACTACCTTAAAATCGTTATAGGGAATAATTACGTTTAACTCTCGTTCGTTCTTTCGCTACTCCTGACACTTTCTCACTTTGTTCCACGACATCCGTTTGTCTCCCCGTCACATTCACCTTCTTCGCTCTCGTCTCAGGAAAGTGGAACACTTCCTTCTACAGACGTTAATCTCAATCTCCACGAGGATAGATAAGTGTCTACAAGAAATATGCACGTAAGGATTTAAAAGCGATAGGAACCATTATTAAAATTATAAAACTTAATTTTTCTTTTTCGTGCCGGTACTTACTTTTTGTGTTGATTATTAAAAACCGATTCCACTATACTTGATATATTTGAACCAATTTTTTTGCTCGGGCCCCTATACCAACGTAACGTCACTTACAGAGCACAGCACGTGTAAGAGGGAAAAAAAAATATAATACAAAAGAAATTTAAGTAACCCTGTGCTCTTCCGGGTGGACGAATCGGTGCTTATTTAATTTGCCACTGTATGTAATTAGAATGGAGATACGACTGGTCCATTCTATTAATAGTATCCGTCTTTGAAGCCAGTACACTGTGTAGCCACGAATTATAAAAAATTATCCTTTCTCTTATACCGTCTAAGGTACATCCTTATCCATGATTTTCGACGGCTGGTCAATTTCGTTTGATGTACTACCCTTCTTATGGGTATTTATGGCGTTACAAACAATTACCTATTACCGTCTTATACCCTACCGCTACGATGGAAACGACAGAATAGATTGACATTAGCGCAATTCCCATTCAACGGTACTAGAGCGCGGCTTTATTTATGGAGAAACATGATGCACGATTTTTACATATATATATACAATTATAAAGCACGTATCCACCTTACGGTACTTATCTGTATAAACCTAGAACGCATAGACACGATCGGTGGCAAGTTCCCATTGAAACGACACCGGTAATGAGATATCAAGTCTCGCGCAACCCGTTTAATTGGTCCCCTGGATTGTTGAAGGTTAAAAATCCATAAGAAGCGAATCTCTCGTCACTAACCATATATACGTATCGTTAATTCGTGACGATTTACTAGATCATTATATATGACAATCATATGTTAACTGACACCTCCTAACAAACAGCATAACCTACGAGCCAATTCGTCCTCCGCGCTTTGTGCTATGATGAAAATGTTTTTTGATTGACATAAAAAAAATAATAATAAAAAAGAAGCCTATCCTTCGCTCTCGTATCCCGTACATACCAGTGCCAACCGAACTCTTGGCTGTCCTATATCCTCTTGAAGCTAACTTCCCTCCCATGGTATACAAACCATCTCCTACAGTCGATCCAATTTTCACCAGCTTATACTTTCCTCTCACTAGACAACGACCCTGGTAGCTCTACGGAAATGTCGACACTGGTGCAAGACCAGGTTTTATACGATCCTGATGCCGAGACGCGTACAGTCACTGTAGACTCGATCATGTGGAGCAAAAGGATAATTTAACCTCGTGCAGGAACACGTGGCTGGATGCACGTGACTACGTATCCTCAGCTGCACGTGCTGCAGCGACTCCTTGACGTCCATTGATTCCAGTAGTAAAAAGAGAGAAAGGTGCGAACGATTCACCCGGTATATATGCCATTCGATACAAGGGAAAATGAAGGATAGAAGACGACTGATCCGTTAGACGATTCATGCTGGATTATTTACGTGATATACGTCACGTGTCACTTGGTCACGTGCAATTACACGATACTGGTACTCGATTGCTTAGTCACTTCGATTCACGAGACTTCGGTATCATCCTGTCAATTAGCATCTTCAACCGGAAGATACTACACGGTATACCGTGCGGTTTAACGTCCTGTACTAAACGTCATTGACATTGATCTCGACTCGCGTAAACGTGCGAGTCGCTTATGATTATGCAAAGCGGCGAGAAAAAAAGTGTATGCACTTTAATACGCGGATGTTTCCTAGTTAGCGGAATACACGAATCATCTTTCTCGGTGAAGTCTGGCCTTTGGCTTTTTTTCTTTTTGTGGAATAATGGATGAAATTGTTTGCGGTCGCATAAGGGTATATACGCTATATACCTGTGTAATGGATTATTTGCGCAGGAACGGTATGTAATTACGAATTGTTTTTTTTTCTTTGTGCGCACGTATGTCTACCTGTTGCGCTTAGGAAGGCCGAGTATGGGAATGTGTGGAAGTCGAACGGTTGATGTGGGGACCTGGTCGGTTGGAGAGATATCTTTAAGTGTCTCGGTGATTCGATAGATTTTGCTGAGATTGGCTTGAGTTATCTATAAGGCGATATATAGAAATGGCAAATGCTCGAGCTCCGCCCGATACGCGTTTATATTCGAGGTATGCGTGCGGCTAAATAGCACACGCGTTTTCTTGATTGGTTTGAATACGTTCAATTATGACACTTTAATATAAATTCAATTTCACGGTTGATTAGGCGTCGCGTGCGGGAAGTGTGTGTTATATGATTTTTTTTTTTGAGAAAAAAAAAGTTCACCATTGCTCAATCCTTACCATTGTGTGACGAAGGTCAATTATTTTAAGTCTTGTAATTACTGAAATATTAAGAGCGAGTGTTAGGAAGAATTTTTTGATAGACACTCCATCAGTCACTTATCCGTTTGTCTGTTACGTTAATGGTTACAGTGTATATTTATGTATACGAAAGGATGGAATTTTATTCAAATTCAAATATTGGGCCTTAGTCGGGGCCTTTTGAAAATCTATCCAGAGCAACAGGAGGTTATGGCCCCGAGTATACAAGGTCCTGTGAAATGATGACTCCGATAAACTTCATATTTATTTCTATGTGTGCTGGTATCAAATATTCTCAATGCGGGCCTTACAGCAGGTTCATTTTTTAACATTGACCTTGTCAAGACCCAACCGAGCTGGTGCGATCATTCGCGGATAATTTGATTGGTCGAAGGTCCGGATTAAATGATTTAGGCATTGGGCCTTAAGCGGTGCTCATTTTTCAGTTCCTAGTTCTTCGTGTGTGGCTCAATGTCTATTTAAAGATGAAATTTCAATTAGGCATAAATCCTTTCGACGATCAGCCATCTCTCTCACTCTCTCGCCACTTGACGAAGATTGACGTGATCGCCAAGGATCGATCGTCGATCCATCAGCCAGATCCACGGGTAAGCGTACCACGTTACAATGTCCCGCATACGTATGACAGAGTTTTCTCACAGACGGCATAGAATATTTTCTGATTCAAACATCAACTTTCTATGCACCGTTCCGGCAAATGTTATTAGCGTCAATCAACTATGCAGTTTAACAGCAAAACGGTATGTTAATGACGCCAGACAGAAAGGTGGTTCGTACAAGCAATTAACATTGTTGACCTGTCTCGCCATTTCACATGTGCCTTGATTTATAGAGCCTTTTAGGACGACGCATGGCATTTCAATTATTTAACAAACTTTTTTTTTTTTTTTTTTTTTTTTTTTTTTTTTTTTTTTTTTTTTTTTTTTTTTTTTTTTTTTTTTTTTTTTCATGCACCGACACATTCTCCACTGCCAATTATTGTCCTAGAATTAGAACCGCAGCCTGCACGGCGGCCAATGCGAATATTTTTTTTCACTTTGGAAATTCGCCAATCGACTTTCCCCACTTTGCTGTCTTTCCACCTGTCGCTATTTTATCCTACAGGCGGTACCCCCGTTCCCCACCTAATTACACTAATCTAAAATTTCATACAGGTCTCATTGAAGGATATTTAAGAATTATCATTAAACCAATGATGGATTATAAAATGTATACGTTATACAATAATCAGTGATACTTAAGTTTGAGCATTCGCCAATTTTGAACCATTAATTATATAGCGATCTGTAACGCTCCAATGTAACAAGTTGGCGCTTTGGTGAATTCCGTCTCCATAAAAATAATATACGTTTCTTCGAGCATTACTATATACGTATATATTTGTTATGCAGAATTCACGTGCTCGTGAGCGTGGTGGCCCCTACTCGTGCTAAGTTCACTGTCCGCTGCACGTGACACGCGTTACTCCAGCGGGTCACGTGTATGCACTGTGTTGCACCCGATCTTGCCTGGAGAACGTGCATTGCTGCACACTATTGCAACGTTACGAGATAGAGATAACACTCTATAGCGATTGCTCGTATCTCCCACCCGACTGTTATTACGAGCACGATGATATTTAAATATGTTTATTTTTAATTCGGATAAAAATTTAACGTTTTTTCTTTGTCTTGTTTACATACATTTCTTCCTATTCGCATTATTGCATCGACCAATCGCAGCTACCAATCCTTTTGCCTTCTATAGCCAGGTTCACTGATATAAGTAATTACGTTATTGAACATAGTAAGTACGTTCGACTAAGTTTCAGGGAATGCAGTTCTCGCTCGCCATGTTTGCATGGCTTCGACAATTGATTTATATGAGACAGGTGCCGAACCTACTTTTACCCAATCGAGGTTAATGCTCAGTGTTCCTGAATTACTTTGCGCCATATATATATGTATATATATATACACATATACATACACACCATTAATAGATACGGCCAGTCGTATCGGGGATTGTGTGCCAAAGGGTTTGCTGGTACGTGAGACCATAATGCACCACGGTATACGTAAAGAATTATTTTTCCATTCATTTCAGACGTAAAAATAATTCGTCGTTGCGACAAACAAAAATTGCTAAAAACATTTAGAAATCTTTTCTCGGCTGCAGCCGAGAAAATTAGTCTGTTATTCGGTCTCCGTCAATTAACCGCATGCACCACTCGCGTATGGTCATACCATAATATAACTTTTCGTATATACGAACCACGCATAAATTCTGTTCTTCAGATCTGGGTGTACCGTGAAATTCCAGGGTGTCTGAAAACTTCAGTTTCACAATGGCGCAATCTTTAGATCAAGGAGCATTACTCTGATACACTCTTCCCCTATCCCACTATGCTCCTCCAATCCTCCACTTCGCCAATTCTCCATTTTCGTCACTTCGTCAGATGACTATGAGACAGTAAGTGGACGTCATCGCGGGATTGCATTACTCAGCTGACGTCGACCCACCGAGGCTCCGGGTCGAACGCCAGCACTCGTGCATGTCAGCCTTTATTCCAGTCATCCTTGAGTGCAGAGATGCAGTCACGCCTGCCTCCGGATAGGCAACAAGGAGATACCGAAGATGGTTAGCAACATTCTTCACCCTATTCGCCGCAATTTGCCTGGTTGGATTTAATTTTTTTTTGAGCTCCACTGACATTCTTTGCTCCGAGAAAGAAAATGGAGGTTAAATTCAGCGAAATGAGAGCCATGACTTTTAGCCTGCTGTATCGCGTGTCTGCCGTGTTTCTGCGCGCGTTACGACCTTTTGTTTGCGTAACTTGCAGCGAATACGTCGAATTTATTTATTGCCAAGTTTATCACCCTGAACGGGTCTCTTACCATTGGTATATCCATTCTACGATATAGTCGTAAAATCGAAAAGTTTATTGTGAAAAAATACTATACTCCATTATTACGTTATGGTAACAGTCAATAGTGGAGAACACCATAGTTATGTTAAATATATATATGTACGTATACGATATAGATGATCACGCCGTGTCATGTGGTATAATGGATCACACCGGTATTTTAAGTCTATGTCCAGAGAGCACTTTATTACCAGTTAATTACGTCGATTTAAAATAGATTTAGCTTTGGTGTAACGCGGTGGAAGCATATGGGTAATTGGCTCGTTATAAGTTATACGTGTCAGAGGAATATTCGTCTGAGACGTATGAGCCGTATCGGAGCCTATTTCGAATGAGAAATAGTCTATATAACAGGGAGCCTGAATAACCAGCAGACCGTATATGACTGGATCCTTTTGATTGATCGTGGTTTCATTGAACTTTTTCAGAAAAGAGGAATCGAGTTCACCCAACTCCGTTACCACTGCTAATCCTCTTTCTTTGATACTTTTTTAGTTTTCCGCAAATTTGCTTCTTTCCTCGTTTTCCCTCTGCCCGATACTTCTGACTGACGACGATCAATTAAGGTTCGTACCGTGCGATTCCTCGTGGAATTCCTGATAGCTGCTATAAGGCGTATTAAAATACGGTAAAGGGGGTTAAAAGCCACGGGGCATCTAGACTCGATTTGAAGAATTTTAAGTAATAAGTCGTGGCTTAACTTTCTCCGGACAGTTATCTACTAATTATTAATTAGTAGCAAGACTTAGCCCGCGGGACAATTTTTAAACTTGAGATTTTGTGAGTGTATATATATAGATGGATAGCGCGATTTTCTTAAACGTGTAAAAAAAAGTGAAAGACAACGAAAGATCGAATGGTTGCTATGGATACAGAGTTGGTACGAAACATAATGAAATTTAATATAAAATGAGGCGCGTGCTTCCAATGTAAAAAGCATAGGAAAGTGTCATAATGATTAACAGTGGGACAGTCGAGCACGTTTCCTTCGTCGGGATGGAGACGTCGAAAGGCTCGAGTGAAAGAGGGAATGTGCAATGCCGCGAGGTTGACAAATAAGTAGAAAACAATGAATGTCGCTGACCGGAGAAAAAGCGAAGATAAAGGCAATTAATGGCTGACTCATTGTACCCGAAAGCGAGCCGATATATAAACCCGCCTTAATTTCCTTATACACGATACATCTGGCAAACGTATTTCGTACTTGTTCATTGCTGGGTATCGCGATTTGCACGTTATTAACGTGTACGGGCTTTGCGGACTTGGATACGTGATATTTAAATGTTGCAACGCGGCTGTTGTCAACCTGCCGATTTACATGGATACCGTACCGGTCGCCATGTTTAATCAGTTCAAAGACATGGCGAGCCTTGGGCAAGTTAAAATTCGTCGGAGCGAAAGTGATCGGCGTCAATTTTGGAAAAGGACAACGATTGAATTTAAAGGCAGTTTCATTTTATTAAGAAAAGATAATTGCAAAAAGAATTAAAAAAAAAATTTTGCACAAATACAACTGTACTCTCTGATCCTTGAAAATTGTATTACAAAGCTGTACGATTTCACTTGCCAAAGCAATTCCGTTTTGTACCCATAATGGCCGTAATACCCGTGGCCATGTCTTCGAGACTGAATGTCACTGTGGAAAAAGTTTCTGTCTGCTCATTGTTATGCAGATAGTTAATTGATTCTTTTTTAATCTCCAGCACAGCCTCCCAGCACGAAATTCGCGTGAAAAAGCCTCAAGGCGTATTTACGTATCTCCACGACGAATGGAGTGTCAATTCCCACTTAGTATTTTATGAACTTTACGAGATTTCTTTTCACGCAGTCAATTTTGTTTCTCGCACCAAGCGAAACGGCCGAATGCATATCGTCCGGCTGGTAATTCGATCGGAATATAATTTATAAAAATTTTATTGTCGAAAAAAAAGAAAAGTAATTTTTTTTAATTAACAAATATTCCAACCGCAGTCCGAGCTGTCGTATCGTGAAAACTCTCGTTGCTGCGTAACGATCAACGAATTTCGTAATGAACGCTCGAGATAGACACGTGCTTTGTAACCTTACTACGCCGACTGGTTTAATTTCTCGAAACGGGAGTCTAATTATCGCTCACGACCGGACAACTTGTGCACGGGATCTTAGGAAAAATGCCCAATTAAATTAACATAACAGTATCACGCGCCTTTCGCATAAAGCCGCGCGCTTAAATTCTCACTTTATGAAAACTCCCCTTTACGTCAGACATATATACCTTTCCTTCTGCTCACTTGGAAACTAAGGTACCTTGCCTTACGTACCTACTCGCTATACGGTGATCCCGATGTTTACACATTCGTCTAAGCACGCTCGAATACGTCACATAACGTGTACTACATATATATACTCTGTTCGTACTCAGTCGTAAAATCCACGAATAATTTTACCTGCAATTGCAGCACTACCATTGTCCGATAATTAGATCGTCTAATAGTCATTCCTTTACGTGGGTATTTACCGTTCATTACAGCCATGGAAATGACTACCTGGCGGACTGTGTAAAAAGACTGTATGCCGTAATACAATGACATTAAGAGAAATTGGTCTGAATAGTAAATAAAAGTCTTCATCTTCAGCTGCCACTCTAAGCCGCAGAGATTATATACCGAGTATAAAAAAAGTTCTAGTCTTGTGATCGTGGATGAATTTATTCTAAACAGACTACAGTAAACGAACGCTGTATATTTATGGAAAAAAAAAACCATGTTTGCAAAATATCGTGACGGCTTAACGATAAAGGGACAATGACGAACATGCATTCTTATCGTTAGCGACATGCGATGAGCTGCTCGTCACGATATCACTATGCGAATCTGGCATAGATTGCAAGTAAATTGCCATAGTGCATTGCGCATATTCTAACATGCATACGTTTACGTACAGAGAGTTCAGGGGAGCGAAACCAGATTCCCTTGATCTTGCAGCCGCCAGCCTGGTCGAGCTCGATCTTTCCGCGCGGGCGTAACGGTGCAAAAATAATTCACCCCGTACTTATTATTCGCATGCATTATAATTGCAGGCCAGCTGCTTCGACACGCCCACGTGACTAGCCTGTTTATTATTATTTTGAAATGCAACGTCGTTCCCGCGCAAAAATAATACTGGGCGATACCAGTGTCATATATGTGTGTTTAATATTTTGTGTATATTGCATTTTTGCATTTTGGGAGGTAGAAAAAAATATATTTTTTTTTAATTTTTAAATATATCATTTAGAACTTTTGCCCGTGCATACGTATATATACCCAAGGGACATTGAAGTCAATCACTTTGCGGATACGAGTAATTAACGAAGTAGGAGTTGAAGGATTTTTTGTTTTTTTTTTATCCACATGTAGTACGACACAATGATTTATAGGGTGTAACAACTAGCGACCGGGAGCAGAGTGTCGCGTAATTAAAAGCTCCTTTAATGTGATAGGAATCGCGTTATCCGTTAATCAGCCATAAATTACGTCAGCATCCAGCGAAGAATTTTCATCGGAAAAAAGTTACTGTACAACCCGTACCATAAGGTTGAGCCTTGTCCGATGGAAGGTTATGTCGGAGTTGCGTATAAAAGCTGCTGTTACCAACTTGCGGAACGGCGATCTGGAATTCTATTGGAATTTCAAATATAATATATATGACGTTTAGAAAGATACGGGTCCTTACAGAAAACATTTAGTATCGAGATTAGAATATATTGGCGATCCCTGTCTGTAATCCTACTGTACGTATTTATACGTGTCATGTATACCTGTATATATGGAATGATCCATATACCAGTGTCTGCATAACATAGAGCCGCAAAATCAAGACAAACCGCATCGTACGGAAAACATGACGTACACGCATGTAAAATTAATAACCGTTCATGGAAGTTACGAAAGTTTGTATTTGCCAGGTTTTGCCAAGCGTAATTTCTCTGTTCGATCGAATCGCCGTTATTGCACTCGAGCGATCAGTGCTGCATAAAGCTGACGAAGGTACCGGTACCGTATGTGGAAAAGTAATATATAGATGTAGATAAAAAAGAAGTACCGCCTGCGTATATAATGGAGAGATCTCAACGAATGGAGACTTTTACGTTTTTAGTATCGAGGCTTTGATAATTGGTAATTACTAATAGCCAAGACGCATTACAACGGACTTGGGAATAGACGATTTCATCGAATCCCGTTGGCCTTCGTATATAAACCTTCTATACGTGACTCCATAAGTTTCTTTCTAATATACGAAAAGGTGGTCTTTATGGGATTACTCAGCGATCTATAATCTTCGATCATAAGGCGTTCTTAGTTGCTCGCTAATTGCTCTCTCAATTCCAATGGGCTAACGTATTGCTCTGTCTTAATGAGATTTACTCACGTGATGATTGCTATAGCCACGCGATACGTGAGACGTTCGTATGTACATTGGATATTACTGGATAGGTCTCCAGTATCGAGTCTTCCACACGCATTTCATCCGGGGCATGATCTTGCAGAGTCGTGGCCTATACACGACTCGAGTCAATTCATGACTCTCGTGGGCCTTGAGTCGAGCCCGTGGAATGCAATTGCTTTGCGTTCATTGTTCATGAGTCTCGTGAGCGCGGGAAAAATTTATGTCGATTTGTAGAACCGTTTCTTCCTGTGATACACTTACTAGATGCAGTCTGCAGAGCGAGTGGGATAACTTATATATTTTTTAAATGGGTTGATAATTCGATTTTTTTTTTGGGAATGAGGTAAAAAGGGCAAATGAACAAACAATTGTTTTTTTTTCATTGGGCAATTTCTCAATGATTTTGCGGTAGCGGAACAAGTCGCTCGTGCAATTCCATGCAGAACGGTACGACGCTCTGGCGTCGCGACGCCAAGTAAGAAACGCAGGAAAAGTGACAAGAATATTATTACATCTCGTCCGAGTAAATTCCACGTGGAATTTTTCCGTTTCTTTTTTACTTTGGTTTTCAACATTCATTTTCAGGTTTCGATCGTATTTACTAAGTTAGGTATACCTACGTTAGGTATGTATATCCAACTTGTATTTTCTAAGGCAGTTCGGACAGGCAAGTGGTTCTAAGGATCATAACGACTGTCAGTGTATCACAATCGTAATGAAACACGTGTAACATTTCTTTATACAGCATTACTATTCCCCACGTCCCAATGCGAAAAACTCGACGTGCCAATTCGACATTTCAATTATCCACGTGGAACCGTATTTCTATGATATACAGCTGGAATGGAATTCATGGCTGCTATCCAAGCTACAAAAACACAAATGAACAGATACGAATGTCTCGCGATAAAATTCTCGAGTACTTTTAATTATCATACGCCTGTCTCCGAGCGATTTGCAGTGACGTTAATTGTTTCGCGTTACGTTGCAAAAAATTTTTTTCTTTCACCACCTGGTTAACCCAGTACAGTGTACAGGGTGCTTCATTCGCGTGTCTTTGATGGTGATACCGCAGGGTGAGTTTTTCCCACATATCGGCGTTAACGTCGACGCCAGATAGTCTCGGAATTTTACGTTGGCAAATACCCGTCGCGTTAAGCCAGTAAAAGCGTAATCGCATAATGTCCAAGGGGCGACTGGCAAAACGTCTCGTAAAACAGTAGAACGGCTGTCCCTAATGTCGGCATAACCAGACGGAATTGTTACCGCGCTAGGTTAACTTACATTCTTGAACGTTTTCAAGCGAATTTCATTTCTAACCTGTATTCGGAGGTGGGTGGCACGATAAGTACCGTTGACGAAAAATCCGAGAGGATAGACTGCCTGACATCTCTTAAGAGAAGTACCAGGGATCGGAGCGCTCTATCGATTCGTTCTTTCACGAGTTTCACAAATCCGACCGCGGTTTGGCCAATGTACCGATCAAATTTCACTCTCGGATTTCTCGGACCGATGTGCAATTCCACGGGAGTTTTTCCTCTCGATCGGATAGATCATTAGATGGAGTTGCGTAAGGTTATTAACGGCGGGCTATGCCGGTGCACACATGCTGCCATAGGAAACAGTGAATAAAAGTGGAGGAATAAAAAAAACCAGCGGAATTGTCTCCGCACACTAGATAATCATTGTCGCAGCGACGTTGTGACACTTGTAAAAAGTGTAATTGCTCAAAACACGCCGATAAGAAAGTATCGCGTCACCCGCCGGACCTCTTTGTATTTTACGTTAGATGTGTGTTTTGTGTCACGGTCTACGTACGTGTAACGATTTACCAGACTTTTCAACTAAACCCGGCAAATTCCTCCCGTCGATACGAATACAACTGCAATTTTAGAAGTCGTTTTCAACAAACGCAGTAAAACCGTCCTGTGCCTTTACTATAGTCCGCAATTCCAAGCAGCACGTGTCGCACGTGCACCCACTGCATGCACGTTAACCACTTGCATGCGTACAGTGAAGGGTTCAAGTGCTGATCTACACTCCTCCCTCCCCTCTCGCCACTACCACTAACACATACCAACGCAATTCCGCGATTCTAATCGCTCCGCAATTTCCTATACTGTCCCGATCAACCTTCGAATTAGTCAATACAAAATTATCAGTCATTTAAACCATTACTCCAATTATCGTATGATTACCGTAGCGAGAATAAAAACAGACCGTGCCAAACTTACGTACAAGTTATGTATAAGGAATAATTTCACGTGTATCGTATTTACGTTAATATTATAAATCATCCCTCGTGTATTTATTTTTTATTGTGACCGTCAATGGAATCGCTAACCAGCATCCGCGTATATTTTACGGTTACGGCGAAAATCAATCCTTTCGCCATGTTGGTTGACTTCGCCTAGGAATGCTTTTATTCTTTCAATTCCATTTGCTTCACCTCATTTACTGTCTCCGATTCGCGTAGGTGTTGCCATCGTACCGATTCCCCTTTCACCTTGCAAATCGACGCATAATACGTCACGCTTGTGCACCGCAACTCCCTGCGCTCCATTGTCCTTACGTGCACGTACCCTCTGTCACATATGCACACATGGCAACGGACCTCCACTGTCTGTCAGGAAGACTAAAATTCTCACCTAGAAAACCTCTCGTCCATCGTTGCATTATTAATCCAGAATATAAAAGTCCAGCGATCTGAATTGCCGTCTCATTGTTGTATCTTTGAATTACCACATACGTATACCTATATACATGACTACTCAAAGAGCTGCACGTACAAGGATAAAATATCGGACTCTGGAATTTGCATATCTAAGCGGAATCGTACATTGAGATAATGGTTTTGCGATGTTAATGTATACAGGAACAATGTGGGAATGACGAATACAAATAATTGGCAGATTTCAATGTACGTCAAAAGTACGAATCAACTGGATCAAAAGTAGCTATACATATACTATACGTATATTAGTATCCATATGGGTATTGCATATTTTTTCCCTCTGTATCCGTCTTAGCCGTTTAAAAGAACAGAATTAACGTAGCCTAAGGTATCTTATTCACGACCTTCCCTCAAGTACCTCGGGGTATCCACAATGGATTCTGCCAATCGACATATCGACTGTCCTATATACGTGTATTGATTTTCAACACTTTTTTTTTTAATTTTGCATTTGAACCTATTTTTGTTACGCCATTATAACTCATTCCTTTGATTGCACCGCTAAAGGATATCTAACGAGGATATAACCTCTTGCCGACGTTGATATACGTCCAATTTCCTGGTTTTACATTACGCACCTATAGGCTCTGAGTACTTTGAATTTTCTGGGGAATCAGGTAATCCCTGTTTACGGACACCGTATCAATCCGCCAATCCAATAAATTTACGTCGTTCTTAATAGTTCCAGAGTCACCTGGCATATCTTCTAAATTACACCTAATCCTAATACTGGTCAGGTACGGGTATTAGACTTTCTATGGCGTGGAGTAGGTACTGATTTTATTTTATTTTTTTTTTAATACCTTTTTTACACTCAAATCATCCGTCTGACTGTCTACTGTATCCTGACTACTTGCTTAGTGAAATGCGTCAAGATATGTTGCGTAACCTTACTCACTGGCAGCCTTCCTATATATATATATATACACATTCTTCCTTCCGCAGCTTCCTCGTATAGCAGACCCGTCCTTTCTATCGCAATTTCTTCATGTGCTCTCATATGGTAGTCGAATGGTTTTCCTGGGGGTCGTTTTGTACCCCATTTGACTCTAATGGCCAAGTTACGTGCTAAACGAGCTAGCAAAGTATCGACTGTACGGCCGGATTGCACAAGATACTTGTCTCCTCTTCCTTCCGCCAGAATGGATAACCATTTAGAAAACGATCGTGCTCAGATGTTGTCGCATAAAATTATTGGAGAAATGCTTGTATTGTGACATAGTCGTTGGATAACACCGTGGAATCATTAGAAGCACCGTGGCAGATGCTCTGTCAGATATGCCGTGGATACAGGCTTGGTATAGAGTTGTGCTTTGAGATTCCAGGCATGGGAGCCAATCAGTGATGAGAAAATTGATTCCAATGGAAATCGATGTCTTTTAACGGGGAAGATCGTTTTGTCACGATCACGGAAACGTTGCTACTCAATTTACAACTTTCGTGGCCATCTGCGCATCGGTATTATATATATATATATATATGTACATATGGGTATTAGATGCCTAATCTTAAGTTACGTAGGTAGATAGTACACAATACTTAACTTCACTACATATATTTAATGACTGTGTATATGTACGCTTGTATATATATGTATATATAAGAACTGGATGTTTTCATCAAGATGATCATCTGCTCATGATTTATTAATACTGCCTAACCTTTCTCTTTCCGGATGCTGCGTCCACAGATGCCACTGCGGATAATTTAATGGCTGTATCTTTTCAGTCCGTATAAATTAGATGAGTCTAATGATTTCATCGACGAAAGACTCGTCTACGAACAATAATGTTAGGTGTCGAAATGGGGAAGGAGTACCGGCGGTTTTGAATTGAAAATTTTCTGATGAACTAATGACTCGACTAGTCTCTGTTGGTAACGTTGCTGAATCTACGTCTGCCATAGTTGAGCAATAATCGCATACGTGATTTCCATTTCATATGGACTCCGCGATTTAATTTCGAGATCCAGACAATTACGAAATTTCCTTAATGCTACGCTATGGAGTACGTACACGTGTGCCGTAGTGCAGTCCGATAGAGGCGCAAGCGTGCAGTTTCAGAAACTGTGCCGAAGATTTAATCGGACGGTAAAGTTGTTGATGAACATTGAAAAAGCGAAGATAATGTTATGAAAAATACATTTTTTTAAAAAAAGTAATACATTTGCATAGAAACTTGCTTAAGAAATGGACTAGCGTGAAATGAGTATTCGTGAACTTTCTCGTTAATTGTGCACGACGCAGAATAATTGCGTAAATTGGCAACACGAGCAGAACAGTAGGAGGAAGCAGTCGGGCCTGAGTTTCACTTTCGAATAAAACTTTAAATGAGAGAAAAATAATTTTTTTTTATTTTTCTAAGTAAATTATATTATTTCTGTGCAGTTGTCCCTTGGCATAGCATGGGGTATATGTAGTTACAGCAATAAATATCGTTGCGAAATTTCCAAGTCATATGATATCGCGAATATGTGTTCGACTGGAAGTCGAAGTTACCGTTCTCACCCCAATTAACCTAGAGTGCGAAAAAAGTGATTAAATCGTATTCAATGACAGCCATGATAAATAATTGTATTAAATAATATATACCCACGTGATAATGATATGTCGGGTTGTATCTGTGTAACCGCTACAGTATCCTAACTGCAAATATATATTTTAGTTAGCTGCAAAATGATTATATCGATACCGATCATTAGTGATTATTGGTTATTAAAGATCGATACAGTCATTTCGGAACCAGGAAAGGATAACCGACTAAGACGGTGTTGAGCGATTGGAATTTTTGGACTGTCAGAAAAATTATCGATAATTCAGCCCAGGATCGATTTATCGATCGTATCGTTCGGGTCGTATGCGCTGTGTCTAATCAGACGAAAGAGTTAGCCACGTTTTCTTTTTTACGCCTGGTTTGTCACTCAATGACGATTGTGACATAATTGATTTTTTCCCACTTAATTCCATTGCAATCGATCTGTCGCTCCGGAGTACTTCAAAGAGATCGCGATTGAGAAAGAGCTAATTCGGAGGAAGAGAATTTAATCGTTTGAGCGAAAAGTTCATCGGAAACCGGCGAAACGGGTCTTGTGAAATTTGGTGATAGAGTTATATATTAAATTTCGCCTGTGACGTAAGAGCATCGATAAATGAGAATCTTGAGGATCGAAGTTAAAACAAGGAATTTAGACGCAGCATGTACACTACTGTGATATTACGTGACACGTACGTAAGATCAATAAGATTATGCGATATCAATGGAGAGAAATGAGGTACGGAGAAATGGATTGTAAAAAATGCACGATGTGATCCAGATCGTTGCTGGCTTGATCGCTTAATCGGTTTAGATCGTCGAGAATTGATTGACGTCTATGTAATTATCGTCTGGCGCGAACCACCGATTATGCGGGAGGTTCGCTATAATAATTCCTAGAGGCGCGATCATTGTTCAATTTGTCCGTGGAGGATTAATGATCGATAATAATTTGTTAGACAGTTGTATATATGTATACACGTGTGCAGATGATTACTGAATGACGTAACGAGTGCGTGGCAAATAATAGTCCCGACGTAAAGTAAGAATGGCACATTCGGTACTTCCGTTCTTCTATTATTTTTATGACCAACGGCAGCCCATAGATTATCGAAGCATAAAGAGAGCCAATAAAAAGACATAAAAATCCGAATGGCTTTCTCGGCATTCAATGGAACCAGCAGGCTTTTATTTACAGAGAAATTAATAAGTTTTACGAGATCATTGATCGAGCATTGATTATTGGTTGACCAGATGCTTTAGACGGCGAGCGAGTTTATATAGCCAATTCTGAAATAAATTAAAAAAACAAAAGTTACCGCAACTCCCACGTAAAGAAGTTTATGTTGCACTTTGGTGAATGCATTTTAGAAACCTCAACCACCCCTCGATGGCCGCAGGTAGGTAAACGCTGGCTCGCAATGCATTAAATGTATTCGGCTCGCGATTAAGGTGATTGCACGTAATAATTCCGCGATTAGAGTTTGCGGCTGCAATTTCGTCAGTAGACGGGCTCGTGCACGGAGTTGCGAAATTTCGTGCATCGCTGCCCTAACCGTTTAGTGATACGCGCCGGTAAGCGAAATGCATTTCCTGGTATAAAATAATTATGCATCTACTTCAGGGAATAATTCGACGCATACGAGCGATGCACTTTATGGAGTGTCGTGAATTAAAAGATCCTTGATGCACAGGCAAAGAGAGAGTCACGAAGTGTCGAGAATACGATTTTCTCGACATGAAATCGATGACTCAAGTCAGCACGAAGGATGCATCAGGGATGCATATTTAAAGTGATGTCTTATGGAAAAGGAATCTACGTGAAAAATCTATGGGTTGCATTATTGCCTTTCTAATCAATGCTCGCCATACCGTCGACTGTAGAGTCAACGAACAAGATGCACCTGAGTGCACCGTGAGGAAAATAACTGCATGGTATGAATCTCCTATAGAGGGAAGAATGCAAGTGTCTTGTCGTCCGTTTTCCTATACGACGAGAGCTTCGGCGCATGCGAGAGATCGATAATAATTTTTTATGACGAATCAAGTAAAAGTAGCCGGTCGTTACGATCCCAATGAATTATGCGAATTAAATTGCCTGTTAACTTCTCGCACCTAGGCGCACGTGCAATTAAAAAATAAAAATTATGTTTATCGTCGAACAAGGTGTTATCGATCATTCGACACTAACAGCTACGCGGATCGCTGAAGCTGCTTGCTCCATCGTGCCTGACATCATTTAAGTTCTAATCGGCTTTACTGGAACTAGTTTTACAAGTGATAAAGATGACTTTAATTAGTCAGCAGGTATTAAGAACCTAAGGAAACACTGTTTCGATTTATACGTGTATATGCATATATATCCGAACGGGGTATATCTGTCGAGTTTACACTTTTCTTTAATTAACTAGCGTTACAAACGACTGCCCGTGTTCCTCGTGGCTATTGGTCGGGCGTGCGATAATTTCATGGATTTTCAGATGCTTTAATTAATAATCACTCCGTAGAGAATCCGGTTCTTCTTGCTTTCTAGCTAATAACGATTCCAGTCCCATCGCGTATCGAATGCCTGTCCGTTTGTTCCTAACGCAATGACCAGCTGACTGTCCAAGACGAGCTGGTCGTTACGCTATCCATTTATTATAGCGCGGCTCCAACAGCCGGGATCACTGAAGTATTGCGAAAATCAAAGGCTGTCCGGAGAGCCCGACTCTGTGTAAAAGTCATTTTGATTCTTCGTTTAAAATCTAACAGGAATTGAGAAATATCCTTCATTCTCACAGCGACGTCTCCGCGGGTGGCTCGTCGAAATCATCTCGCAATTCATCTCGGAACAGATCGACTGGATCTTTGAATTGTATCCCCAGAGACAAACTTGACGAGCAATCATCAGGGTAGAGCGATTCCTTTCAGCACGTGGACGCGGTTGCGAAATTATTTTGCGATTTTGCAAACCTATACTTTTCGCTGTTACGTGTTTAGCTAATTTTATTATATTGGTTTTTTTATACCACTTGCAAAGTTCAGTTGTAACACGGAATAATCGCGAAAAACTCAGGCTATCGATAACACCTTATCGTACCTACGGATCAAGTCGATTCGCCATCAAACTAATTGAAGAGTCGAAACAACATGACTGCAGTCATTGATTCAGTGAAACTTTCGTTTTATTGGTGCAGGTTATTGCATTGAAAGTGCACCTTAACGGAGCACTCGCCACTGCTGATCAGCCATTACAAGGCTAGTACGGTGCTGCGCCGACATTGCCACTTGAGAAACGTCAATACATATGTAATCCCAGCAGTACCCATAACACGTGGGTACAGTCATCGTCGAGAAATCTGAGATCATTGTATTGCTTGAATTTCACGACTCTCAGTTTTTCTATGGACGTATAAATACGAGCGAAGAAAGTTTCGAAAATTCCCTGTACAGAGTGGACACTCAGTTTTGCACTGTAAAATAATAGAAATTTTAATTAACGATCAATAAAATGTAATAATCTTTAACCGTAACTTACTTTCTGTTTCAGGTAAGAATCAAACAAAAATCATCCCCTGTCGAAGAACCAATTAAGTATCAAGGTAAACCTACGTCCAGAATCGCTTCCGTATATCTACGACAACTCTCCCATTAATTCGCCATTAATAGTCATCGAGATGACTATCTATCTTTCCCTGACTTGCTACCAGCGATATCATCTGACGACAGGAGAGACGTGTTTTCCACTGTCGTTCGTCAGACTCCACGATGAGTAGCCTATGGTAATTTAAGATGGTCGGATATTTCGCAAAATTTATACGGTTTCGTTTTGTAAATCGACTTACTGAAACGCGATAAATCGGTATAACGAGAAATCGAAATGGTTCCGCCCTGTTCACTCATGTAACGTATAGTATCATTTATTACTTCACGTGCTCGTGTATATACATATATACATACCCTATTTATGGAAACTCCGAGTTTCGCGATCCGATTCCAGAAATTTGTTGCGCTACGCGCTATTATATATGCGCGCATCGCTCTCACCATGTGTACATACGTAATGTAACCGATTTTACTTTAAAGCATTACAATGCTAGCTGCATATATTTTACGCTGCCGGTTTTATGTGGTTCGGGAAAAAAAGTCTGGGAGGAAAAATTGTGACCGAGAGCACTTGACTTATTTAATGTTTCCATGTAGGCAGATCGATCGGTGCAATCAGAATATGATGCTCGAACGGAGTAACGTTTTCACGATGTGGATATTCCATCTGGTGCAGCGACGCGTAGAGAGAGAGAGAGAGAGAGAGAGAGAGAGTCGTAGAAAGTGCATCCTTGCGTGCATATAAATGAAGTTAGTGGTCTTGGATTAGAAACAAGGTAGCTATAGCTGATTAGCATTAAAATCGTTGGTCAAAGCCGTGACAGGGTTCTTGAACGGTTCGTATACAGCGATTTTCATTGTTAAGTGCAGCTTTTTTCTGATAGTGAAACTTCTATTTGGATTTAGCTCAATAGTATCGTAAACGGTGGGGAAAGTTTTGCCCCGAAGAGTAATTACGATTGGTTCGACGTGCCTTTTGATTGTGCGTTTCGCACGTATGAAAATGCCAAAAATCCAGGAAACGCGCAGTCGGTTGATTTATGACGTGGCCGTTTTTCTTTTTTGTCGAAAGAAATATAATTCCAGTGCGAAAGGCTGTGCGCAATTAAGCGACAAGGAAGTAGGATATATGAAAGTTGCGATTGTCGTGGATTCCATGCTTGGAAAGTTGAAGAAAAATTGATCGGTATTGTACGAGATCATTGAAGCTTGCAGAGATAAATCGCGGCAGTTTATAAATATGAAAAAGGCGATCATCTCGGCCGTGAGAAAGGAAATTAAGAAAAAATTTAAGGAAAGAGAAACTTTAAAAAAAAATTATAATAAATCGACTCGCAGGTACCAGTCGTCGATATCGCCATTTTTAAAATCGTAATAAATCAAATAATATTCATATAATCGGATATTCGTCAAATCGATTAATAAATAATTGATAATGGAATTACATTTCGATATCCCTAGTGTCACGAATTTACATACGTATATGTATACACATAACAGTTCCTTCAACTTAAGATTTATGTAAACAAGGTAATAGTCTTTTATAATTGCCATGCGAACGCTCATAATTCACGTACTTTTTCACCGAGCCCCTTTAACGATTCTTCCGCAAGTATCGACAAGAAACGATCGACAGATTCTTACCGAGCGAAGACCGTTTAGACGTGATCGACAATAGTAATAATTCAAAGGCATCCGTTCCACGGAGCACAGATAGTAATTGAACGTTCATATGTAACAAGATGTCACGAAGCTATTGCATAAACATATGCAACGTACAAGAAACGCGGTGCATGATGCAGAGAAAAAGAGAAGTCAAGAAAAATGAACATAAATCAGAGCGAGGCTGTTGAGATTCAACGAACATTCGCGAGGTCAGTGAGAATCGTTCCACCTAGAGAGAATCGGCCACCGGTTTTTTTTTTGTTGGAATTTTAAAACAATCTATAAATCTCAATATGAAAAAAAGAAAAGAAGAGGTAACCAGAAGCCTCTCTGCTGGATGTTGACAGAGACAGCTTCTTGCTGGATACTCGAGAAAATTGATTATTCGTTATAACAGTTTGTTATGTTGGCACCACTGTGCAAATACTTGATACCCGTGGCGAAGCCTGATAAAAATCAATGCTCTTCCTGTGAAAAGGCAAATAAGTTTGATAAAAAATATATTGATCGATAAGCGCCAACGGGCTGGTCGAACTTTTTGTCAATTACGTGAAGTCATTAGCGGGACCCCCGAGTGCATTGTAGTTTTATTTCTATCGGTTTACGCAATCCAGGTTTTGTTTATTAATTTACTTTTTTGTCAATTAATCTACTTTTCGGCGGTGCCATCGGTTCTGGTATTAATCGGGCAAAAAATAGGCTGCTTTCACGACCGAGGAGATAGTACGACATTTCTTTGGCTCAGAGGGCCGTTACCGGCCACGTCTTGACACTTTTATAAAGAACGGCCGCGATAGGTTTGAAAAACGGCGGGAAATTTTTAATTCGATTATGTCATCGGAAGTGGATGGATCCGGCGGTCGATTCGATGCATTTTGAAGTTAAGAAATTTAATGTCTTCCTCGGACTCGCGGTCGTCACGAAAAACGAAGCGAATGAGAATTTCCAAAAAAAAGTATCATATACGCTTTATCAATGTCAAGCGATTTCGTGATTTTTATCAAAAATTCGATTTCCTCGATCTACCTTCCTTTTCTTGGCTTCGTCACTTAATAACGGTTTTCATTAATTTACCGCTATCGAATCGATGTAAATTTTGGATACTCGAGTGCACTTTTTTTATTCTCGTGTCAATTAACGTTACGCACGTAGGCCACCGTTTTACACGGCAGAGAATCGCAGCTCTTCGGCGTGGTAAGGTCGTGCCTGAGGTTGTTCACAGTTTGTAAAAGGTAAAATTCGGTGGAACGACATTCTCCTCGCGTCAAGTAAGTCACCGCGTGCACCTGTTTCGACGTTCACTGTGAATTTCATTCGGCGTCGTTTATTTTGCCCAGAATGCCCGAGACGCCAGGAGCGTTGTCAAGAAACGCCAAACAATCAATTATGATTTATATCCAACACCCCGTTCGCTTGGGGTACCGTAACCGATCGCAATGTTAGTACCAGGCTGCTTTGGAATAAAAGTGAAACAGAAAGAAAGGTAAGAATAAAAAAAAAAATTCATTTTACGCCACACCGGGTTTTAACGATAGTACCATTTTACCTTATTGCTTTATACATTGTTGGCGAAACTATAAAGGATTATCGTTTGCCCACGGTACGCTTATATATCGATCGTTATTCCTGAAAATAATGTTGCCACCCACCGTGCAAAAATGACTAGTCTCGCGATACAGTCAAACGATAAATTTCACACCAGTCATACACTAAAATTGCTGCCTATATAATTTAGAAATATCCGATCAATGAAAAGATTGTTTTTTCGCCGTAAAAAAAAAATTGCAACTTTTCCTAATGTGACCATTTTTACTAGTTTTTATCTCTCTCTTTTTTTTTATACGCTATCTCGGTCCTATCGCAACTCCGAGAACGACTACTTAATTGCCGGCTTATTTTAAGGCGGTCTAACGGCATGCGTTCACCGGTACACGTAGTGCATTGGTACCTACGTACTTTATGCAACTATATAGTCTACGTGCATATAGTGGGTGCTGCTAAAGTAAGATTCATTCGGAGCACGTTTCGTTTCCAGGCTTTTGCAAGACGGGTCTGACTTAATACGTTCGATCCTACGGTAATTCAACGAGCGGGACCGCATTTTTCTTCGGCGAGCTCTAAGCCAATAGCAAAAAACAGATAGATTCCCGTATAATCGACGAGAAGCCAGTTCCTCATATCTCGGCCCTTTTAAGTAGAGAGACGATGAAGTAACGAATCGCACCTCTTGTCACCTTATGTCAGGATCATGTGTGTATCGTTCGCGCCAAGTCTGAATCCTCCGATGAAAATGGCTAAGGAGAGGTTTGGCTTTTTTCTGCCTAATGTGTCAAGTTCTATTTGTAATCATTCGGCGAAACTGACATACACGAAAGATCAAAACGTGTTTCGGAAGCATGTACAAGATGGATATAGGTAAAAGTAAGGAAGTGAGAAAAAAATTGAAAAATAAAAATAGCGATAATTATATCCGGAGAAAGGGAACTAAGATGGATGATCGAAATTTTTTTTTTCACAATACAACAACATTCCGTGACGGAAAAGATAGCGAAAATGGTATGCGAAACATTATCTGTCAAGGTGTCCAGTATCGCTATAGCCATTTTATCAGGAGCGACAGGTCTGAGTGTGATTAGATTGGAAAAATAAAGAAAAAGTATATATAATATAGACCCCTTCGAGGAATTACAAGATCGTCAAGATTGTAGATCGCGAAACGATCTCCTGGACCACCTAGAGCGATATATCTATATAACGCGATATAAACTGATCTCATTTACCAAAGGTGTACGTAGCGAGGATTAAATAGAGAGGGAGCAAGGGTCCTGGCATACATCAAGCGGAGAAAGTCCCACAGGGTGATACAAAGAGGAAAAAAAAGAAAGGTTCAAAAACCCACGAGACTCTTCGAAATCGTTCTTTATGCTCCATTCACAGGAACAAACAGAATCATTGAAAATGATCGAGTAACCGCAGGCGTCGTGTTCCGTCTTTTAGTTCGCTACCACTTCCAAAGACTGGTTCCGGGCACGTTCTCCGGGCTAAGCTAAATGGTTCTCAACCGCGGTTTCCGATTTTTTTTTTTCTTTTACCCGAAATAACTTACTTCAGAAACTCTTGCGTTATTAAAAATCACAAATCCAAGTGTATAGAAACTTATATTTATTAAAATGAATATTTTTTCTTTCAACTCACTTTCCTCCATTGTCATCACGTGAAAATGCACCAGGAAGTTTCCCGTAGTCGCACCGTCATCGCCATTCTTCGCCCGTCATCGTCACCGAGTTCGGCCTGTACCAACTTAAAAGAGAAATAAAAAAAATATATATATATCACGTCCGCGTATCACATTCATCAAAAAGCAGTTGAGCAAGGCGACAAATTGGCTTTCATTGTCCTGTGTGATTGTCAAGAGATTTCAGTGAACGTAACTCATCCACACAATCGAAACGCGGCTCTTACTAGTTTAACGTGTAAAAAAACTTTCTACAGTATCCACCGGCAAACAAGAACTAACTGGGTAGTCGATTGATATCCGCCGCTCTTACACGCAATTTCGAGAACTTGACAGTTGCTCAATGACCGGCATCCGATTTCGGATAATAATGTAATACAGCATTACACTATAGAAGCTTATGGTAGTACAGGCCGGGATGAGCAAGCAAGTCCTACAAAGAGCAAGTACGAGTGGACCGACTACTTTCTCCGGAGCCGGTAGGACGGGAATATCTTTCACTCGATCTCAGAGACATTACTCATCCGCAGATTTGGCTGCGTAGATGCATGCAAAGTTACACGAGTCAAGAGCTTACAGTAATTTATATGTATATACAAAGAAATTGAATAACTTCTCGTCACGCCAGTCCCAACGCTACTTCAGCGTTAGAGTATACTCCAGTCGCTTCACCATGGAAAAAAAATATGCTACTACGCCTATGGCACTGAAATATTAGCGGCGCGAGGATCATTGAATTTTTTGGAGTTTACATAAATATTTTTCTTCGTGGAGAAAGGACGGCTTCCTCGAAAGTAATCTATACAGTAGTCGTTACCTGAACCGCGGAATTTATGGGGAAGTCGTTAGTCAGAATCGACAAGAAATCTCATAAGAATTGAACTATGAAAGTTATATCGAACAGGAACTGCTTTTGTGTATACCCTCGAGCCATAACTGGACTCAGATTCATGTCGGAGTTCTTCCCGCTTCCGAAGTTTGCGAATGTATGAGAAGTATTGAGAATTAACGCCTGGCCTAGTACTACAAAAGAAAAAAAGGTCGTTGCCAATGATAATTAAGGCATCATCTTACAGCATCGAAAATTAATAGTCACTTTCATTCCTTATACGTTAAAATGCTTGAATCGTCCAGGAAAAAAAGTTTCACGTCGAGTAAACGATTATGACAGTGACGGCTGGGGGCTACCGCCCATCGATCGGTAATTTCTGGTCGCCATTACTTTCTAAATCGATTTTACATGGTAATGGTATTGTGTTTACATCGTGTTTACATGATTTGTAAAAGAGGCTAAATATATTCGGTATGGGTTTTATGCACTCTAGACTGTATTTATTTACTTGCATTGGCGTAAACGACTTGAGTGACTATATAGCTGCTAGCTGTTCAGATATCTAACGAATTGTTTGTTGTTCACTCTCTATGGGATTTCACTCTCCGTCCATAAGTTTACATAGATTATCTCGCGGCGACTTATGCTAATCGTATAGTGTCGTTTCTATATACGGAATAGGACTGTTATACTGGATTGAGTTTGAATTTCCTAGGGACTTTCTTTTCTTTTCGGTATTTTGTCACTTTGGTCGGATCGTAGTTTTGGAGTTGTTCATAATAAAAAGTATTATAGAGAAGCGTGTATAATTTTTTATTGACTTTCGAATTTAGAAGGAATGCTTTCTTACTCAACTCAAAATTATTGTGCCGACGCGTTTCGATTGATAGCCATTGATAGGACAGCTGAAAGTATACTTTCGACTTAACGTACCTGATCTCAGATTAACTTGTAAATACCATTGCTAACGTTAGACGAACATCGAGCATCGCCATAATACTTGTATACAGAACCGGAACACCGTGGCCATTTAATATCCAATGATATCTCGACGGCAAATCTGATTTGAAACATGCCCTGGTGTGCTAATGAGTAGAAGCGATTGTGATCGCGCTCGTTATACCTAACATCCAGGAAAGAAAGGCTTTCTCGTGTATATATATAATTACGGAGAATCAGCTCGCCAAATAAGTCAAGAATTAAAGTCACATACGATAGAAACTATTTGTTGATATGAATATTATTTGAATGCCATTAGCACGGCTGTTAAAGGATCGCGAAATTATTGGAGACGCCTATGAAAACGGAATGCGATTGTCCTGTGGTATAATGCGCTCTATATGTTTTTACAGTAATAAAGAAAATTTTAGCACTGCAAAGCAGCGTGCGCCGTGAAAGTGGATTGATTTTCACGTTGCTCGTAATGCAGGCAGAGCAAATACTGGGTCGGGATGAAGGTATAAAGAAAGTGAAAAAAATAAATAAATTTTAAGAAAAATTTTCTTCGTTAGCCTTTACCCCATTAGCAGTACACGAGTACCTGTTTTAAGTGAGAAATAGTGTTGTGGTGGTAGAAAAGTAAAAACTAGAAATTTTATCGTAAATTACGAGTCACCTTCTAGCGCAATAGTCTGAGGCAGTAGAGACGCCGTGTCGATCTCGAAATTGCTATGAAATAACTGCCAAGAGAAATAGCTTAAACGGTTCTAATACACTAAGATACGTGATTAATACCCGAAAGACTGAAGTAACGCAGTCGATTAAATTATAAAGCCGGATTCATATATAGGAAGATTAACGTCAACGACGATATTAAATGCTCCTCAAAGTCACCGACTGAATCCGCCGATGAAAAGTGCATCCAACATACTGCAAGTATAGTCGGAGAATGTGGCAATAGAATCATACGTCCTCGGTGCATCCTAGAAGGGATTGTTGTATGGATGCAATTATTGCGAAGTCACCTGAAGTTCCGTAAAGTCGCAATTCAATTACGTTAACGTCTAGTCATGTGTGTACCAATGACTTTTCGAAGCACTCGCGTACGAAGTCATTACAGTGCATCCGAAGTGCATGGCAAACAGTCCGGTGACGTAAAACTGCATTGCTCTTGATAAAATTCCACTTCGTTGCAGCATCTCCATCGATTTTCAGATCATCGTTAAAGCCACACATGTAGCTAGAAAACCATCCATCCAGTGCATTCATCAAATGCATTTCCATGGGTGCAATTTTATGATCAATCGACAAATTTTTATGATCATTGCAAATTCAACGAACCTGCAACTAGATGCAATTGCTGTACCGAGATGCTGGATGAACGCGGTGATAAGTGCGTGGAGTAGTACATGTGCGTACACACATGCGGTACAATGGATAGCATATGGGTGCCAAGGCTCTCGAGTTCACGCATGTATGATATCACGTGATAGGTATCAACCCCCCTTGACGTCATCCACGTGCAGTCTGATGCATCGCCTACGCAGTTACATACCCACGTATGTAAGCGCGTATATCAACTTCGACAGAGTAGCTGCCTTGCCTATGTACTATACATTATCATCGAATGATCTACGATGATTCTCATCGATCTACGTTAAAGTATGTCGACTGTTCCTATATGGACAATCCCATGGGAATAACAGTAGCCAATGTTGTAGATGCATATGTGCGGGATATACGTATGCCTATACCTATACGCAACTGACTCAGACCCTCGGGATAGTTTCGCATGCTTATAGTGCAGTCAGTAAATAAAGTGCATTGATATTGAACGAAGGTCCTTGCGAATAAATTTTGCAATTTATCAGTGTTTATGGAGATTTTTATTACAATGAGTTATGGGGAGGGGACACGGCGGTGATTTTAATAAAAGGATTAATTATTGATATCATGATCTCTGATAAGGACTGCTTTAACATTTTGATGTGAAATATGGATATTTACTCGTTAAGAACTTCCGGCTCTGATGACTGAAGATCATTCGCCTTGGACTAATAGACTATTCGAAGAAGTTGAACTAGAATCGAGTACAATCATCCTACTGTGAATCTAATTGGATCTTAAGCCACATTAATGATCCCAATGTCCTTGCGCCGACGGTGATTAAAGCATTCCAGATCCTGGCTGCACCTATCTAGGAAGAAAACGGTAACAAGGATGCGACGTCCTTGCGCCGTGCGCATATTTATTCTTTATTACGATCTCGAGTGTCTCGTCGATCTTGTATACGGAGAAAATAATACGAACAGAAGAAAGGCAAATTGAATCCAAGATCCTTATAATCAATTTCAGAGAAAAAGAAAATTGAATAGCTTTTGCCAATGCAAGAAAACGTCGTAAGATGCATCCGTAAAATTTGTATCCGTTATTTCATAATTATAGAGATCGAGATAAAGGTAGATGCTGTTACGTAATTTTGAATTTCCATCAGTTTTCGAGATGTCTATAATCACGGTATTATGCAATCTTTCACGGTTGACAATGCAATTCCTTATGCACTTTTACGAACCATTCGATATATCGTAAATTCGTGATCCATACACGTGCAGTAACGATCACTCGCGATCATGACGATCGATTCGTGATATTGGGTTATGAAGAAATTCCATACCCTTCTATGAATTATTATCAAGACATTTTTTTTATCTTCCGAAAAGAAAGCGCATCCCACTGCATGCAGCATACGATACCTATCATGGTTTGAAGTGATCACGAATTCTAAGAAGCTTCTCGTCGTCTATACGAATCCATTCATATCGGAAGAACAGAGAGTAAATTGAAGAAACCACGACTAAACGATTCCTCGCCGGGTACGTCTATTATAACTCTAATTTAATCCCACCCGGAAATTGTTTTCTCTCGCAGAAACACTCAGAGAAAGTCATATGCAACGTGCATCTCCGACGTTAAAGATTTCCTCACGAGGAAGCAGCGCCAAGTACAAACAGCATCAGCTGCATCTTAGTATCTGACTTAACCGATCTCAATACCGATCCCGATCTCATGGATATTTGCAGAATCACGAAGTCCTCGTTGATTGTATATATGTATATATATATCGTCAATAAATATAGATGCACTAATCATATGTGATCCATGGGAATGCATTTTTTTCAACGTCTGCAGCCTCAAGAACATAACAGATCGGTATAACGATACCACGCCCATTTGATCGAAGGACGATCCGAGTAAATGCTCTTAATTGATATAAATGTTGATCATATATGGTCAACCGGTGTCGCAATTGATCTAATGCTAGAGCTGTGATTTTGCAAAGCAATGTCACATATCCGCACGTACTGGCTATCTGAATGGGGACCCATTGTCGCGTTCTCGGATGAAGTAAATCAAGAGATTTCTCGTGGGCGACTTGCGATGTTTGGACAATGCTTTAACAAAAAGTATTTACATTTGGTCTACCGATTCAATTTAGAGTGGCTCGATTGTTCAGTGATACATAACAATAGAGGCTGGCGTAAAAAGAGTCGTAACACTTGGACACCAGATATATTTTATTACTTTACTACGCGCTCATTGTTCTCGGAATGGAAGAAAAATAATTGTATCTTTTTTTTTTTACATTACGGTCCATGAACTCGTAGTACTGTGTTATCTTTGATAAGGATGGTGGGATTTTTAAGATCGAAATAGTTATCTGAAAAAAGCAAAAATACGAAAATACGAAAAAGATCAAATTGTTTGTATAAATATAGAAAATATTAGGTAAACATAAAAAAATTGCTTATATACTAATATATTGAATATGTATGGAACTACGTGAAAATTTTACTATCTCGTTACTCACACACTGTCACGTTCTCCACGCAAGCTGATTGTGCAGTAAACTTTTTGTTCTGAAAACAATAGAAAAGTTTCTATAAATCTCGAGAAAACCTGTCCCGCACTTTCTTTCTCAATTTCAAACTTTTTTTTTTACTACAAGGTCCATAAGCCATTGTATTCGCCAAGGTCGCTTAATCATTTTCGAAGCTTTGACTCTTTCCCAAGAGATACAAACCTGTCCACCTAATTCTTGCCTTATACACACGTATATATATATATAATATGTAATTATAATTATAGCCACTATATCCGAGCAAGCAACACGAAAGGGAACTTTGTTAGTTCAAAAACTAGTTCGCTCTGGAGAGTGTCGAGATAATTATAGTTATGGTCGTGAAAGTGCCATCGAACCCGTTCGAACTTCTCTCTGCCCGGAGCGGATCGCGATCCGTTCTGTTGAAACAACCACACTCTACATTGCCAAGGCCAATCGAGAGCCAACAACGACCAGAGCTACAGCATTCACGATCGCCGATCACCAGACTCCTGGGACTAGCATCGACGTCCGTGGCGTCGATCTGGGTCAGTTGTGTTTGCATGACTTCGACAGGACACGTAATTAAACTGTACCTATAGTATACGTATACACAGTTCTAAAGAAATTGATGCCCAAGGTATTAGGGTCAGTGTCCGCCCCAGGTCCGCAACGCCTATATCTGAGCCCCCCGGCCAAGAGTAAGAGTCTCGGTGAACATATTTTTTTCGACGACAAAGGGTTTTTAAGTCGATAAAAGAACTACAAGTAACCCAAAAAATTTTTTGAATATTTCATAATAAATTATGAATTTCACGTAAAAATCGGATTAGACATTGTTTTATGGGTTTTTCTCCTATCCGGATGTCCTTGATCGTTGATTCAGCGTTCTCCCTTGGGTCCTGTCCCAGAGACTGGTTCTCAACGACTAAAAATGCCGGGGAGCTTGTCTTAGGTCAAGCCGAGGTCTTCGTATATATATATATATATAATGCTTGTTGTTCAAGTGTATCCATGGCAGGGTACAAAATGCTTTCACTCTCATGGAATATTTTAACTGACATAGGATGTTATCCTTTCTTCAATATATATATATATACTTCCTTCAACAAGGTGTGGCGAATCTCTCACACCTACGCTCGCGAGTAACCACAAGTATTCATAAGACTTTCATTTTAGCAACATAAGCAGATTCAAACAGTGAATAAGTCTCGGAGGCGCCGTACAATTAATTCGCAAGCCAGTACAAGAACATTTTGTACCGTTAAAGGAGATTATACAACCTGTAACGTTGTACATGTTTTTTTTATGCGCTAGTTATGACGTTCATCAACGCATATATGCGTATCCCAAGCCACACGTTTTGCGTATATTAACTGTCCATTTGAATAGTAAAGACTTTCCAAGTCACGAGGGCTTGTCTCATTAACGATATTGATGCATCAATCAGCTAAGTGATCACTTCCTGAAGTCGTAAGAAAGTTTGATCCAGCCTGTGATCTTTGGCACCGACACGTCCAACAGCTTCCAAAAGAAAGACATAGAGTACCCTTATCTCGAAATTTATTTTCTCAAATTATTCTCATACCAATTCATAATAATTGCGAAACATAAACAAGATCGATTAATTCGAAGAAATCGAAAATTGTTACTAATCCGCAATGCACCTGTTGCACATTCCTTTGAAAGCCCGTTCCACAGGTGAAAAGGCTGCTCTTGTTTATGACTATGTTACTATGCTGCGTGCACTGTACTATTATATGTACTAATGAGATACATACGTTCAAGAAAACAAATTTATCCCAATGAAGTATAAAATCTAATTCGAATCCATCGCTCTTGAATAAATCCAAATCGTTTCCTTGTTCGGATGTTAAAACGCTGGTAAATTGATAATCGACTCAGCGTTTGATTACGTTGTTCCTCGGTGCATTATAATTTCAAAGTGGACAGCCGTGTATAAATAATCACGCGATCCGTTATAATGTCCTACGTTCCATTACAATTTCCATCTGGTAATCCAATATGGGATTCTAAGTGCGGAACGGTACTCGTTACTTTTTATTTTACCTCTAATTCAATCACAATAATACCTAATGAATAAATTACCGTGAACAGCCACCCGTTCATTACTTTTCAATCGATCGCAGCAGGCCGATTCATCGATTACTAAATCGAACCTGAAATCGAACCCTTAGGCACCATCGGGCGTAAGGGTCATTTATTATATTTTCTTACAATACAATAGGGATAACTACGACCTCGTGCCATTAGATAACGATAATCGTAAGACCTTGATACATTCAGCTGGTAATTTTTATCTGAAAGTACAAACTGCAAAGTTACATACCCGATAACGATCAACCGGCACTTAATTGGCTCGCCCGCATACGTGAAATTAATCGGCAGCGTATTTCGAACGTTATTAACTCTATTCTTTTATATATAACGTATATCGGACACATTCGTCAGGATATATCGGGGACAGATCCCCATCGCTTTGTACGTTAACGAGCCACATGTGTTGTAACGTGGCCGATCGAGTCATTGTTGACGCATTGCTCAGCATGATTTTATATCTTTTCATCGTATCGGTCCGATTGGACGTGGCGAATAATTTGCAAATTTTAAAGTGAAAAATCGCAAGGTACCCTGTAAGCTCGGTATTATAAAATTAAAAGGGGTTCGTAACTACGGTACTGTGCAAGAGCCGTAATTACCTGCGGGAAGAGAGTATAGAAGGCAAGCACTAGCTTTTGCATAATTCGCTATCATAAACGAGTAGGTGATGTATTCGCTCATTGTTCCCTCTTGATTGCCAAGTTGCAAAGTCGTCGGTGAACAATAAGAGAGCGTGCAAAAAATTATTAATGCAAAATATCAGCAATCCTATCCAACAGCTTTTGTCACGTTATATTAAAAGATACGAAGTTGCCACATAAATTTCACTCGAAAATACCAACCTACCATTGGTGGGACTTTCGAGCGCTGTGGCTACCGGTAGGTAATAGCGCTTAGTGACACTTTGCGAAGAATTCAGAATCCACGTTCAGGCAATAAAGCAACTGTCAACGCGGTACTTAAAGCTGAGTTGCGGTACCTAGAGAACGTTGCGCAAGTCTGGGTACCCGCAGGTACCAACTACTGGATACAGAAGTTCCTGTCGAAATACTATATATATATACAGCGTTTTCTGTCCACAGATCATTCTGTTTTATCAAGCAGACCTAAAGACATAATGAAACCGACAACGTCATTATTTATGTCGGAATAGATGAATTCTCGAAAAATCTTTTCATCCGTGAAAATACGTCAATTCGTTAGTCACGTTCGGTAGAACCGAGACCCCTCACATTTTAATGTCCCATAACCACCTGACATTTTTTTTTAATTCCAAGAATATCGTTTTATTGGCATTCAAACAGAGGATGTATTTCCCCATGAGTACCTCAAAGAAAAAGCACAATGAGTAATGCTAAGCATATTTAAAAAATCTCAAAGTAGGACGACGATTAAAAATAATCATAAAATCGTGTCTACCTTGTACCAATTTTCATTCCCAATCCGAACCGACTCTCATTGTTATCGCGAATTCCAAGACTCGTCCTGAGACACGTAACGCGAAGAAGCAACGTTCGAGATTTACACCCGCGTACGAGAATCAACCTCAAACAATGCAAATGACTCGTCATGCGAAGGAGCCCAGGTTCCCATCAGCAGCATCATTGTTAGCAGAAGAATCATCAGTGAGTGTCATTGAGGAATGAGGTCGAGTCAATGAATTAGCATTTAATAATAAAGAAGCTTAAACAGTTTCCTCCTCCTCCCCTCAGACCCCTCCACCAACGTCATCTTCTATTCTATTTATGCAGCCATACAAGAAAAGGAACCATCATCGAAAGGGAATGTAAAACTCGAACGATGACACGTCGATGTTACGGATGACCTAGTCTTCGGTACACCGTGAACTCAAGATGTCAACGGGGAGTAACGAGCAAGACAAAAGTATCGTATCGCGAGCGAACCTTGAAATTCTTATCCCGGGTCACGTGACAGGATTTATCGGATTGTCAATTGTTTCAATTTTACGTAGACAGACCTGGCTGGCGATAAAGACCCCATTTGTCATAATGACAGTTTTACGAAATGTATACGAGGAACCAGTCAAGAGGATCGAGACGTAAGCGATAGTTATAGCCATAAATTACTAGAATGCAGTTTCGCCCCAGCGAATTACCGACTGGAGTCACATTACTGCTGCAACGGTAATTGGCGCAGTGAAATACCGCTGACAGTACCGGGGTTTTAACAAGTCCATTGAGGATATTTCTATTTTTTTTTTACTTATCTTTTTTTTCGGTAACCAGAGGAAACTAAATCAAAAGGCAGTTATGAGGTAGAGCGCATTGGTTATGGACGAAGGAAGCTTAGGAACGTTGTTGGCTGCGAGAGGAGAAATTAAAAGAATATTGCGGAAATATTTCGTCGCTTTAGTTATCGACGACAGGTGCACGTACGTAGCTTCGTAGTGCGTGTGTACTTGGCTTTATACCAAAGAGCGAGAATCTCTCGGGACGTCTATCTAAACGCATGCCGTTGTCAGGGATGTAATTTACTTTCTCTCCTGGTAAAAAGCCGTCATACACGGTGATTAATCGGGCAATGGAACGACCCGCCTAAACCAATTAACAAGGCCGACTTCACTTGGACTAATTAATAACGTTCCAGCATCGTCAAACTGACTGGCGAAAAGGATCACCTTAGCGCTTAATATATAGTGGATTACAGAGATATTTAATTTTATTATACGTATGGCAGTGTCTGGATAATTAGTACGATTCATTGGGAATATATACTATTAATTAATAAACGTCCTCCTCTTCGTTAACGCTTCGTAAATATAAGTTTTATATACTCCAAGGATATGAATGGGTGGATACAGGTATATAACTATATATATCTACAGCCGGTTTTTAGGGAGAAAAATAGTCGTTAATTTCGAGTCGCATTCCTAGCGAAATTTTTTTTTGTTTTTTAGTAATTTTTCCCTGGAAAAGTGCTAAGAAATGTGACTGGCAGATATTTATGAATCTATATAATCTCTCTATGTCGTCCCAGTTTGTCATTGTTCATTAGGAATCTAAGAGAATGATTGGATGACGACGATATATGTATACGTTGAATTGACAGTATCAATCTTGGTCGTCGAGCCTGAAAGGTCCTGTGGGACTCGTATCTCAGATATTGAAACTGTTGGTACGACTGGTCGCGGGTGGACCTGGATAATTTTTGCAAGATCCCAGGTAACCCTGACAGCATCTATTAATCAATGACAAATGGACTGGTTTTCCGTTTGATAATGTTCCTGTTCAATTACGACAATTTATCTTGGCCCAGGTACCGTGTTCAGGTATCGGTCGAACGATCCTTGAGTGCATCCTTGATTTTTCCAAGTTACGAAAAACCCTGCAGTCTACAGCGGACACGATTCAACGCTGCTTGCAAAGGGTAAACTGGTCCTCGTGAATATTAATGACGCTATCATTTTGCAATCAAGGTGTCTGCGTACGTACGGAGCTTAACCACTGAGCTGAACTAAGCTATAGTCTCACCGGTATAACTTCTTCTTTGTTTCAGACGGAGCGCCGGTTCCCGAGGACGCAGTCGGTCACGAGGTGAGAAAAATGATGAGAAATAACGATGGGAAGATTTTACGCAAGAGTCTCGCTGTACCAGATTGTTCTACGTGAATAGCTTCGAGGAAGTATTAAGGCGGCGTTTCTACCGAGAATCATAGATACTTAAAAGATTTCAAGTTCTTCCTGACATACCATAGGGATCTTTTGCACTGTGGATGAACATTCCTACGGAATTCAGAAACCTGGAAGAATTTGAAAATTTTAATGGGAAAAAGTAAATTCCATTAGGTTTATGAAACCTTGCCAATGGAATCCTTTGGTACAGTGTGAGGGAAGCTTTAGCCATGAAGTACCGATCATGCGGAACGTCGTGATGAGATTATAGACTTTAGAACATAGTCCAGTGAAATTATACAGGGCAGTCATGATTTCGTGCACGGAATTAATAAAAAGAAATTATAGAAAAAAAATAATAATAAATGACAACTAGATCGATCGGCAAATCACAATCGTAAATAAATCCTCTGGGGTCATTTATTAATTTCTTAGGATCTAGGGATATTATGGAACACTTTTACACAAAAGTCTTAACTCCAAGGGAAACACGTTTCCCTCCGAGCTACCACGTTCGTGTTACAACTCAATCCTATGTATCTATTCCATACCTAACCTAACCTAATCGCAAGATGATGATTTGCCTGCACAAAACACTCTACCGTATTTCACGATTCAAGTAATGCAGACTGATTGCCCTTAATTCACATATAATTTGTACCAAGGAATAACGTTCGACTTTAATAGTCCCGGCAAATGCGCTGTTACGTATTAATATAATAATCAAGAAAACACACTTAACCAAGCATCCCTAGTAAAATGTGACAGTACCAATCAACGTCACCCAACGATTAAACGAATTTGGAATAAATTTCGAGGGGCAAAAAAAATAATAAAATTTTCAACCAAAAGTCACTTTCGCTCATTAAATAACTAAATAACACCGAGCAAACGTCGCCTGTGATTAATATCGAACGTACCAATATGAGGTCGGTCAATTAACCAGATAACCAAACGAAACGACATTCCTAATCCCTTCCACGTTTTATACCCTTCCTTATCGCCTCGTGCTTTCTTTCATTCTAAGCATGAAAACTGTCATCCCCTTTATAAGATCGACTAAGCAGAAAACCTTGATTTATCACCAGCGCGACATGCATCTGGCTTCGGGCTGGATAGTCGATGCCAAAACGATTTATGGAGGGTCGGCCTGAATACCGAACTGATACGCGAGCATATTGAGACACGCGAAAAAGTAATGGGAAGTAGATACCAGCTAATACTAGTCAGCCAATGGTGAATGATCTGATAGTTATTAGGCAAACGATATAGCCAGGTAGAATAGACACCTGCCGCAGGTACCAAATATCACGAGTGTCCAGCGGTGTGGTGTTCCAGTTCGAAAGGTGCTTTCACAATGGGCCGCGTACCTATTTGAATAACGTATACCGTAGTGGTGGGTTTGCAAAGTACTATAGGATACGGTTATAAAGTATTTCTCGTACACACTGTACCGCTTTGACATATCGGTAACAATGCTAGGCGTGTCTTGGACTGTGTTGCAATTGATCTCTGTATTATTATTGGTACAGTTAGGAGTGCGTGAATGCGTGTATACGCGTATTCATACATGTTTGCCAGTTTAGGATACACGAAGATGCCTTAAATGTCAAGGCGAGTAGAAGTCTAGGGTAGATCGTTCACACTGCCCCTCTCACCGAGATCATTATTCAAAGAGTCAATTGCCTAACGGATATTCGGATGAGATAAGATTTTTCTTAAATTATATTATCGGTCAATTGAATAACTTTTTTTTTCTGAACGCGCTTCTTCTTCTTTGCAGGATTCTGTAGCATCAGCTTCCGAGATCGACGGAGACGAATATGATGACTCGGACATGTATATGGAGCCCGATGGTGCTGAGACGGTACACAAGGAAGATGCTGGTCCAGCGGATGCTGCGGAAGAACCGAAGGAAGTCAAAGCTACGGAAGATGGAGATGAGATTAATTCCGAGGACAAAGATGAGAAATCAGACAAGACTACTCAGCAAGGAGATCTGAGTGATAAGAGTCTGGAATCTGAGAGTCAAAATTTCTTCCCCTCGTTCGCTGAGCTCTTCACTAATCACAGATTGCCGATCGACGAACAACAGCAGCAGCAGCACTACAGACCCAACAGATTCCTCGGATACTTTCAGCGGGACCGCAATGCTTATCAAGCCGCAGCATCCGATAACAGCGATAATAATAATAATGACAAACCTCATCCCCTTCTCGGTTCTGGAAACTTCGGCGTCATACGTGGCGGCACTTACTACCCTGAAGAGAAGGAGAATGATGAATACACCGTAGACGAGACCCTCTACAACCCTTATTTCCAAGAGATCAATTCACGTGGCAGATCTAATTATTATAGAAATCCAAAGCCACAGCCTGTGAGAGGTGGTGACTTTTTTGCGAATTTCCGTGATTTCGCGGATATCACGGCACCTCCGAAATCCAGTTTCTCTCATCTGTCCGTCGTGTATGCTAATAAGAATGGTACCAGGGGTCGCATCACGGAGCCTAGAAACATCATAGAGACTCTGAGGATGCTGGAAGAGGAGTCCGAGATGACGACCACCGAGCTGCCCCAGAAGAAGCTGAGCAACGGAAAGCGGAAGCTGCTCAAGATGAAAAAGTATCAGGAAGACAAAGCAAGAAAATCACGTGTCACGGTCGAACCCTTGCTTGCACTGAGCTGAGCGTCCTGTAGGGTGGAGCTAGGGTAAAGCTAGGTCATCGCTTCGGGACTCTTCCCACAGAATCTGGCCCTCAGATCAGAACCAAAGTCTGACGCGTCATCATCCTACGAAGACACAGAGAGCGAAATTTCGACACAGAACTCGGCCGGAAACGTGCGATGGAGACGAGAAGCGACACGGGCGTCACGAGAACGCTTGGCGACGCTATTCCATTTGCAAAATAATTCGCGCACCTGTGACATTTCGCGTATGACGCGAATGTGTAACGAGGACACGGAATATTCTTGGCTAAT
The DNA here is from genome assembly GCF_000341935.2 of Cephus cinctus. Classification (NCBI taxonomy): domain Eukaryota; kingdom Metazoa; phylum Arthropoda; class Insecta; order Hymenoptera; family Cephidae; genus Cephus; species Cephus cinctus. The sequence goes on from NW_014333527.1 coordinate 60,461, forward strand.
TTCACGGTTTCGTAATTACCATATATGCATGGATACTCTCGCGCTTGTAGGTATTGTCATGTTTTTTTTTTTATCAATTCATTTTTATTGCAACTCCTGTCTTTTTCATATTGAGCAAGTGAATTTTTTGCGATTACTGCGAATTCGCTATTCTTGTCATTTTGTTACGTTGAATTAGCGACTGATCTTACGTTCGCTTGAATATATTGCAAAATTATTTATAACAGAGTCGGCTTTCTTTTAGCGGGATTCCAATAATTACTGGTTAATTCTTTAATTTACTTTAATTAATTTGTCGGATTATTTAATCGACCGATCACTCCTTCTTACGAAATTCGTAAACGCTCAATATCTCTATAGACTCGCCAGCAAAACTTCATTGAACCGCAGCAAAGAAAACCTGGCCACATTAATTATTCGCGAATCATCGGAAATAAGTGAAAAAAGTAAAAAAAAAAAACAGAAACACAGAGTACAGTCTTATCATGCTGGAAATTATTGTACTTGAATTCCAGCAGGACGAGATCGATGATCCTGTACGAAATCTACGACAAAGTTGCGCTTCGATCATATTAAGAAAAAAGGAGATAAATCTCTCAACCTTGTCGCGGATTTCATAAAATTGTTATATTATTTGTTGTTGACTATTGTAGCATGAAGTAGGCTTACTAAAAAAAAACACCCATCTAAAAATATCTATCCTAGAAAAATTGTGTGCTCCTTTCTTTTCCCCCACCTCTGGGGCACGAAAAAAAAAAATGAATAAACTATATTTTTTTTTTAATCTACTCGATCCTAAATTCATTCCTCGTTATTAAATTTCTCATCTCAGATTCTACGCTGTCAACCATTCAATCCGTGGTTCCCCTATTCAACAGTAAGTATGAAAATGAGGAAATTACTAAAAACAATAATCGTCCCAAAATTTCTATTCACTTCATACTTTTTTTCATAGCTGTTACCATCTTTCCAATTCCTTCGTGAATATCGCTATATGTCCCTTTGTACATCCAGGCGGGTGTACTAAAGACATTGTACTTCTTGCAACGAGTGAATTGTCTCACGTCCTTCATCTCGATCTTCGCACCCATTTTTTTAACCTTCGGTATGGCTGCAGCGTACGGCCACATTTCCTTTGGTTCTAAAGTCGAAACGGATCGGTTAACAACGCAGAGTCATTTCCATTTCACGTTGGCTTTCAGTCAAGAATTTAGTGAAAAAGGAAAAAACTAACTATCCTTGCCAAGAGTGATTTTCACTCCTTGAAGAACCTTCGCCACGAGTGCCGCGGCGATGCAAATAGTGCCGATTGGCTTTTTATCGCAACTGAATTCCTCAATGACCCTCTCGAGATCCGGCAGCAGCGTGCAATCCTCGCCTTTCGATGCGAAGTCGCTCCTGGTAATCAAAATCGGCTTGACGTCATTTCCTTAGCTAATTAATCAACGGTAAAAAATATCGAGATAAACTGACAAGGTTCTTGCTGCACCGAAACCACCTGGGATTATCAGTGCATCTGCTTCGCAAGCCTTGCACTCGCATAGGGAGCTGATTTTTGATCTTGCTAACCGTGCACCCTCCACCAAGGCATTTCTTGGCACTCCGCATGAATCCAGTTCCTTCGTGAGATGATCGGTTACTCCGCATATGTCAATGTTAGGGGCGAAGAATTTTAGTCTGAGATCTTTTTGACAGCAGTGAATAGTGGCAGAAATGGATTCCGATATTTCTGTGCCATCGAGTGCACCGCAGCCGCAAAGGATCTGGAATTTTGGATTTGTAGATTTTTTTTATCAATTATAATTCATACTTTGTGTTTCAATGGATATTCACTATCGCGACAGTCTGCTGCTCGCAATCGCTTCTTCGGGATTCTCTCTTCCGACTGCGAGTAACACTGGAATGGAGGTTACATGATATTACCGAAAATCTGTATGGACCTGTTCGCAAGATCGGTACGATCCTTGAACGTAACATGATTTATCTCGTGATATATTAATAATTCATAAAATCCCATAAGTACGTATAATTTTTCACTAAGAATTTTGAAGTAAACAACCATAAAAGACCTATCCAAACTATCACTCTTTTGTCATTTCGTATACGCGATTTCTGTGAATGGTCGTAAACAAAATTAGTCAATTATCGATTTTCAGTCGAAAATAATCTGTTTGAGCTACAGTGTCAAAATCAGACATACAGCTTCCTCGTTTAGTCAAGAGAGTGCAGGAGAGTAAGCAATTACCAGCAGCGCTTCCGTCCGTGACACTACCAACACTGAATATCAGTCGGTAACACTTTAGCTTGGGTTCGTGTCCGTGCTACTATCCACTAAACCCATGGTAAGTCCATAAACCAATGGACGTATGAAACAGAAAGAGACTGCAGGTTCTACCGTGCTTAAATAAACATCGGCGAGGTAGGTTCAACTTTCTTTATGGCTCGTATAACCTTTATTGTGCTCTAGGAGCAATTTTCGCTCAGACTATGAATACGAAACACATAATGGTTCACGAGGAGGATCTTGGCGGAAGTGGAGGAGGATGCTGGTTTTCAGATTTAACAACCAAGAAGGGGAGGGTCAACCTGCACAGCTGAATAAATCACGATGGTTTATTGCAAAATAGTGAACGTTATGATTCTTAGCCTATTATAATATATCGTATATACATACATACGCATACCTAAACATACGTAATAAATAAATAAAGGCAAAATATTAAATTAAATTTTTTCTTTTCATCCATAACAATAATACCGGCTGCACCATTTGATCTTATCATCCTGCGACAAGGGCAGTGAAATATTCGAGAGTAACGCGTTTGTCACTGAAACTCTCGACAAGTGGAAACCCTCCCCGAGAGATATATCGCTGTGAATTTATATCAGACACAGTGAAAGGCGACAATAAGCCAGGAACATAATGCGAACAATAAGACATCCGTACGCATGAACCAGGAGATGACGAGCCACTTTGCCGTCTACGACCTCTTGAAATCCTGAGAGAGAATTTTGTCAGGATCTACAAGATTCGTAATATTCTAAGCAGTAAACGTGTCCGAGATACGAGCTTCCCTGCGTGAAATGTGTTTAGGCAGAAGCAGAAACGCGGTTCAGGTTTGGGTTATTGTTCCCTAAGCATGGGTCCAAACTCTCGATAGAGAATTCCGAATTTCGTTATCTTCGATCGCAATTGCAAAACTTGAAATCCCGCAAGCGTAACGTACCGCTGCACTGCTATCGCGAACTCTCTTTTTTTTTTTCAATTTCAACACACCGTTAGGTAACTGATAAGACGACATAGAGCGTTCCTCGTTAAAGCAGTTCCTCCCTTATTTTTTTCAACGGCAAATAGAGTCACTTCCCAAGACATAGGGGAATGAAAAATTTTCTTCATCCCTTGAATGGCACTGGGTTAAGAGGGGAATCTTGAGGAATAGGACATTTATCTCAGAGCTCGTACAACATAACCCCACTTTATTCTAATTATCAGCCGAAGACGAACGCACCCCCGAGTGCCGTTGAGCGTGTCACCTCCTGAATCCCGCACAAGGTACGCAAGGCTTACCCATAATCTTATGTAAATCTGTAACCCTTATGCCTAGCAGACCCTTATACGTATCCAAGAGGAAAGCGTAGAGAGACGTAGGGGTTAGTTCTCATGTTACGACGAAAAGGGACAGAGCGACGTCGGTCTGAGGGGGTTGAACGGGGTTATATGAATGTTAAAATAAGTTTGAAATTGTCGCGGACAAGTTCAGCCCCCTGGGAGGCTGTCGAGTAATTCCGCAACGGCGGCAGTTTCAGCCCTTCGGCGAGCTTGCATTGGCGTGTGATGCATGTGATTTAACATACTCCCCAGCCCTGGCCAAGGTAGTCCATTCTTACGTAGCTGTTTCTTATGCATATATGCATTGTACCAAACTGTACCTACCCTCGGACAACAGTGATAGAAGCAACGAGACACGTCGTATTTCATTGCTGTGAAAGTTTAAATCACGCGAATGACGTGCGGAGTTAGGGGTGAGCGGAGGTTAGCGAGGATGGATTTGGACCCCGTTAAAGGGGGTTGGAGTGTTCGCCGCCTGGGAGGCGGTCGCTGCCGGGGTAAATGCGATGTGATGCGAGTAACTGAGTGGCTAATTGAATGAGGTGTCTCCCAGGAGCGCCAATCTCGCTGCGTGTCACACGTCAGAAGTCGCGTGGGACGAAACTCCGTTCGTACGAAATGATTGCAAGTGTGCCAATTTCATGAGTAAAATGACGGCAGGTTGATGTCTGGAATCATGACGGAACAACGGCTAAATGGGATATGCGAATTTGTATTGGCACAGGTGAAAACGAGGGATGAGTTAGACAGACAACTTGTCACTATCTATGTACAAATTGTGTATCCGTCATAACGAAATCTGCTCGGGTCATTAATAACCCATTGGAAATGACGGGATATCCCTGACGATGTACCAGAACCAGTGGGATATCGCAAAAAGAATCATTTGTCATGGGATCTGAGCCTCGCTGATTGGTTCTTGAGCCACGTCATATTTTCCCCTCTGAAATATACGAGTTAGGAAGATTCACGTGTACACTGTACGGGGACGTCACATACGTCTGGGTTGGGATTGGTTTTGGTCTATGTTGAAAATTTTCAAATTTTTTAAAAATTAATTTTGTTATTTTGACTTGTCCAAATAACCCGTACCGTAGTACTGTATATATGGTACCGATGTAGGGTAGTTACTTGAGTCAGCAGTTTTCTTGAAAAACCTTACCTTCCCCTATTTCCATTTTCTACTCCCTTGCTGGAACCGTTGGCAACATTTGAAGTCACGCAATCCGATCAGTAAGAGGAGACTGTTTATGCATTCTTGACGCGAAGGCAATCCTTGGATTGTGGCTGTTGGTTCTATCGGCAGCGAGCCGAAGTAGAAAGAACCGTGCGAACCAGACAAGAGAACAATTACCCGCCGTCAGACGTCTGACCTGTGAGGGTGTTGCGAGGTGAATCAAAACTAGGATCTACTACGGGCCACTTATCCTTGTCAGTGGCAGCCATTTCGTCGAATCTGATAAAATCAGCCAAGACGCGTATTCCCTGACGGTGAATACAGTATAAATAGACTAGGGATGCTTTTGGTATCGTGTTAAAAGACATGTGTAAAATTTTGCAAAATTCACGTATGGGACGTACTGATCGAAAAATTCCGAATGGAAAATCGACCGTCCAGTAATAAGATTCTTAAAAGGGGCACCTGGTGTCCACGTGGTAACCCACCCAGTTAAACGAGTTACGACGTCATAAATGTTTCCCACATGATCTCCGTACGAAACGGGAACCCACGAGTCCGGTCCGATATGAAAATAACGTGGATTACATTATTAACCTCCATCTCCACACATGTTTTGATGGGCAGTGCGTGTACGATGGTGCTCATTTTTTTCTATTCATTTCACCACCCTCCGATAACACCCTGTATGTCAGATCTACATCCCTTATTATTTGTTTTCCTTAAGTTTCACTAATGAAAAAAAATTCGCTTAAAAACCGTATAAAATGGATATTTAAAAATTACACTAACTCTACGTGATATACGATCGAGTAATGCCAACATATTGTATTAATATAAAGTAGAGGCACAAGTTGAAAAACTAAAATTGCTCTATGAGAATTTTACGACGCGACGAAAAGACTCGAGGAGCATTTTAAAAGGGTGCAGTAAAAATACGGGGTGACCACCCCTGACAGTGCGATGAGCTTGGAAATGGCAGTGAGATGATTTTTCCGGGCAGAAAGAGCGAAAGAGCATAGGGAGGAGTAAGGGAGGATATTGCGGGGGGG
>NW_014333527.1:66415-79944 GCF_000341935.2 Cephus cinctus
GGGGGGGGGGGGGGGTCGGAGGGAGAACTGATCCCGAGGGAACGCGGTCGAGTCGAGTTGCTACCGGGGGCAGGAAGGCACTACTCGGACGAGCTGCTCTCCAGCCCTCATTTTCTCTCTTACTCTCTCTTTCAAATTCTCCCTCCTCTCCTCTCTCTCTCTCTTTCTCCTATATCCTCTTCCGCTTCTCTCGTGGCAGATCGCTTCGCTAATTTTCAGCGCGATCAAACATTATTTTCTGCCCCCCTTCCTGCCGCGCTATGCTTTTTACTTCTGGCGAAGCTCAGACACAAGTTTCACGTAACTGATATTGGGAAGTTTTCCGTTTCGCGGGGATAACTTTTAGACCTGGATTTCGTTTCTTATATTTGACCCCTACCGTATGGCACGATGGACCAAGGAAAAAAATAGCGGATGGAAGAACAGTTGCGAAACACGCAACGTCCGCTTTGGTTAACGTTTATAGACAATTGGTCGTGACATAGAATAATGATCAGGGGAAGAAATTGAATGAAAAAAAAAAAAATGAACAAAATTCCGCTAATAGTTTTGGGGAAGCTTTCACCTTTATATCGCTATATACCTTATCCATTATATATATATATTTTTTCATATACAGCCAACGGGCCTAAATTCCATAATCATCTACTACACGGACCATATGCATACATGCGTAATATGTGACTTTTTTTTTAACATGGAAAATTGTTCTCTGGAGATACCAGGAAACGACGCCCAACCCTACGTTCAGTGTAATACGATAAACCGGCATAACGCGAGTGCCTATCTCCCCAACAGATTTTTACCGAACAGCCACGTGAATTGGGTCGTAGGGAAAATAATTTTCAGGTGGAGCCATAGGGAATCCGGGTGAATCACCTGCAGACGAATCAGAAGCTGCGCCCTGATAAATTACAAGTTAATAAAGCCTCCCCTCTATTAAGCTACATCGAAGGGGCAATGTGGCAGCTGATAATGAGATGTATATGTCACTCTCTGCGACACCTCTCCCTATACATCGCGCACTGTAGGTGACTACGATAATTAATAGTATCTCCGTATGCTCCAGTCAGTCTAATTAATTTCTTAAACGAGTTCGCATGAAATTATCGCTCAGCCGTGAACCATCTTGATATCAGTCACTGTGCTACGGCGTGAGCCATTACCATTCCTAATGTCCTAATACCAATTGCCCTATGACATCTGTTTCAGTGCTGATGGTATTTCCACTTTTTTTTTTTCTTTCAAAAATTTTTTAATTAGATTCACGTATAATTTTTGAAAACGTCTCACGAGGAGTTCCTCTACCATATTCGTCTTTACGGTCCGGCAGAGTGCCATTAAAATCTCCGTAAAGTTGATCTTGCCTGAATAAATGAATAAATGAGTGAAAACCGGGAACAGGGGTGGGTTATTCGGGATGTAACTCGCGGAGGTTTTAAGGGTGGAAAGGTGAGCCGACATTGAGGCATAAAGTGGTTTATACCACCACTCAAGTATTAAGACTCTCGCTCTCTCGAAACAATACTGCCGTGAAATCTGTCCTCGGTGGCAGCTAAAGATTAACATTTCAAGAGACTCCCCCTGGCTGAAACTGGTTTCAGTCCTTTTTTTTTCTTTTTTTTTTTGAAAATTCATCCAGACATGCTATTCATAACACGCCTGAAATTAATAACTCAGGATCAGAATACATTTGGAATTTAGATCGGGCTTATTGGCACTTGAAGCCGTGAATTTACTTAGGTATCCGTTGATCATACCAAAGACAATATTTTGGAAATTCGTGTGACGTCAGTGAATTTATGGGATATTTATCATAGATGAAAAACAAATTCTAGGAAATAAGAACATTGTGACTATTCGAGTTAGAATTGAGATGACCCGGCTAAAGAGTTTTATTGTATTTTTTTTTTTTTATTAACAAGTCCAAGCTGTCCCCAAGAGGGCGGAAAAGTTGGCGAGTTTTTTTTCTGCGAGACTTTTGTTAATGTTCGGAATTAACGGAGTAAGGAGACTTTAAGTCATAAGGCCTCACGGGAGCTCCAGGTTCGACGCTAAGTTTCACGATTCTTTATTTCTTTATCAACTTCACCTCCAAGCACCACCCCTCCCTTCCCTGCCCACCCTCTGCCCCTCACCCCAATTTTCTTCCTCTTCTTCTTCGTTCTTCCTGGCAACCCTCTGCCGCTGCTCTCTGCCGGTAGCTATACCCTTATTCCAGCATCCCTACGCTTACTTCCATCCCTTCTTCGCACAGAACCACCCCAACCGTTTCTTCTCGCTACACCACCAGTCCATAATTACTTTGTTCGACACAATTCTCTCATTTCTTTCCATTTTACATGGAAACCCTATCCACTTTGTCAAACAGGTGAATTCTTAAGCGAGACCAGTGCTCTCCATTGTCGGAAAAGTCAGAGTCCGGATCATGAAAAATGCATTGTACTGTTGAAAAAAATGAGATTTTACAATGATAGAAAATTTTTGCTTCGGATCATACTTGGTACTTACCGAGTTGCAATGAAAAGTTGTCCTTGCAGACGTAAATGATCTTATTGTTCGGAAATCGATTTGGTAATTTCTAGAAATTAGCCAGGTGTAGAGCCCGAACACATTTCCAAGCACGCGTTACGCATAATGCAACATGATTGCATCGTGTACCTAGGAACATATGATTATCGTGGCGATGCACGTACGCGGGAAACTAACGTGTCCACGTGTGCTAGAGTACATATGTGTCGAAGAGGGGGATGCTGGTATGTGTTCTCGTGTAACTAATCAACTGGATGTCGAGCCAAATCGACCACTTGCCGTGACCCACGTCGGACTTTCCGACAGGAGAAATCCTGACCACTACGTAGAAATTTGCCATAGAAATGTCCAAAAGTCAAAAAAGTGAAGCTTTCGGTAGAACGAACTGTGTGGCAGAAAAATTGGTAGTCGAATTTGATTCAATGGTGAAAAGTGATAAAATCCAAGATAACATGAATAATACAACTCAAATGTGCAAAGTAGCAGGAAAATAGGAATAGAGTATAGAGATGTTGATGAAATTTGTCATTCTAAAATTCCCAGATAGGTTACGATATTTATGTTAAGATTACCGAATACCAACCTGACCATTATAAAATTTGCTTCTTTTCGAGATTTCCCTGACTAAAGCATGATTATGACCGCTTCCGGAATTCAAGGGAGAAAGGTAGGATTACGTTAAATCTCCTGGAGCTATCCTCGTTCTGTAAGGGTGCTTGCTAGTAGATTTTTTTTTATCACCCAGTACATCCAGCCTGCAGTGTAACCCATAAATTTCGGTAACCGATGGCATTTTTTCGCGCTTTCGCTACCGACCGTGATATAACGGGCCGATTACTCGGTGCAGTTGTAATTTTTCCTGAAATAATGAAACGCTCCGCTCAGGACGCCATGAGAGAAGGAAGGAGCGAAGGATCAGAAGGGGTCGACCGAAGCGTCAAACGAATATAAAGGCGATAAAAATTATTCCAACTGCGATACATACGTCGTGCGACTATTTTTCGAAAAGGGAACAAAAATGATAGAAAAAGACGAAAAAGTGAGATATTACTATCAAAAGTAAAATTATTTCGAGTGAAGATAAAATCTCATTAATTTTTATCTGCATCACGCATTCATTAACGCACGCGATTCTCCATAGTATCGTTAAATAAAAATATGTGATTTTTCAGGACGCCTAAAGCGATTGAGGTAGGTCATACGTATTAGAATTAGAATAGAATAGAATTAGAATATTTTCAAGATGATGAATTCACCGGTCAAATAGCAGGGCCGAGAGGTTGACTCTCGCTTATGGCAAATTGAATGAAAAATCGTCAACCGTATCCGGTAATGAGGCAAAAATTGAGACAGCTTTATTAAGTTGAGGGAAGTTACCCTGATTAAGTTACAACCCGGCCCCTCGAGTGAACCCCAAAGTCACCCTCGTTTCTAATTTTATTTATTACTCAATTTGAAAAAATCGATCTCGTCCGCGGTTCGTGTTATTCGCCCGTAACCGATAAACGAACCTTAAGCATCTCAAATTCACATTCGCGCATCCGAACGACGGATCTTAACCCTTTCGAAATTTGATATAAATCATAGGTAACCTGATAATATATAAAATTCCACGAAATCATTCGTTTAATATAATAATACATAATTTATACAGTCTTTCCAAATTCAATTTATAAAATTGTCTACAACCCCCTATTAAGCTACCCCAATCAGTCCCGTCGATGAGGAGACTTCGTTCTTAGACTGTTCTATGTATGTTCACTATGTTCACGATGAGACGCCTGATTCCGTATAACAAGTCGCTAACTAGGAGGGCATAACAGGGGGTTGGGGATCCGCTAACCAGGTTAACTTAACCCGATTAACCGAAGACTAAGGGCTGACTTGTCTGGAGGGTGAATGGAGAGCCAGGCAGAGAAGGTGTAGACTGTAGAGGTTCAGGGGTGGTAAATAGCTGCGCTGTCAGCCTCTTCATTTTTAATTAATTAACGATCAATTTGCACGCGAAACGCGCCCTCGGAATTTCAATGCCTCGTCTAATGCGTTAAGCAGGTAACTACGGTTAAAGACAAAAAAAATTACAAGAACAGCCAATACCTTGGTCTAACGTGGAAACGATATACAAACGATTCCTAAGGATTAAGGGGCTTAACCTACAAATTTCTCTTGATGAAACAGCAATGGCTATGTGTATATAGGTAAGGGAAGATTGGATCCTTACTTTACTGTGCAGTTAGTCAGTGCCTTATGCCTGGATTACGAAATTAGTCCAAAAGTGTCATCCTCCAAAATATAACCCGGGAGCACGAGATCCCCTCAAGTGCTACCAACCGTACATTCCCGAGACCTTAAAGGACTTTGTCGTCTATTCAAGACCAAGCAGCAATCGAATTTCAACCCTCAACCCCAACCGGAAATTGCCTCTAAGTACCATGAACCTTGAACCCAAACTAAGGATGGACCGAGATAAACACACGCAGTGTCCAAGAATCTTGAAATTCTTTTGACACCAGTTTTACACCAGAAAGAAAGAAAAAAGCTAAAATTGAAAAGTGGACCAAAGCCAAGTTGTCCATTTATTCAGGCCGCTGAGTTACATGTATGTTTAACCCGAGTAGGTATTCGCGGCTGCTCCTGTTCCAGGGTAATAAAACATTTCGCGTGCGAGGGTATAATTGTCGGGGTTGGGCCCGCGCGCGGGTTATACGGAGCTGGAGGGCATGGCGGTCGGGGTATAGTCTAGGTTTAGGGGCCCCGGGGGGCACCGCGCCCCCTTTTTCATCCTGTAGTTATTTATCGCCTTGTTTCCCGTGCGCTCGCAGCTCGCGCACCCCTACTGGCTAGATGTAGTGGCAGTTCTGAACGGACCTTCGTCAAGTCGGCCAGGGAGTCGCTCCCGACCCCGAATCAAGAATCGCCCCAACTCGCCCGTTTCGTTTCGTTTCTCCCCATCCCCATCGGACCAAGACCAGGAGCTCCAGCATCGCCATGAGTATCACCAGAAGTATTACTCGGGCATCTAACCAGCATCACCACCACCATGAAAGCAGTCGATACGAGGACCCCAGACTCTCGTCTTCCCATCCGGCAACTTTAATTCGACTTCTAACGCAGTTTTGCACCCGATCCGGACCCGCTTCGTTTCCCAGAGCAGATGGCTCTTCCGGGTAGAGAATCGAATCATAGCAGTATTCTTAATTCGAGTATTCCAGAGTAACGGCGTTTACCTAGGATTCCCGAATCACTGGATTCTCACTGATAGAACCAGCCTGACAGGAGACTGACGGGACCAGCATTGGGAAACGCGTTCACCGGCACCAGCATCAGCAGCGCCAGTTCTGTCGGGAGGGTTCAGTATTCTAGCTATGTAAGTGACACATTGACGGGAGCTGACCGCTGGCTGGCAGCTCTGACCACCTCCCAGGGGTAGCTAGTTACCGCATGATTGGCCTTCCATTACCATACTACGCTCCCTTGTCCAGGAGCCTAGGTCTACGAGCTGATCTATCCAGCGCCTTCGATAGAGGGACAGGACTTTTGAAGAAAGAGACGAAGGCGTTTCCTCAATCCCGTGGGAAGATTCCTTGTCGATTTGGCGCTTTTTTCACCCCATCACCTTCAGGAGTTTATATACAGTAAACTACCCTTACGAATGGGCAGACCTTCCGTCCGTCTCTATTCTTTCTGTATAGGATAAAATACCTTTTTCACCCTCATTGTATATACCGAACTCTCTGGCAGGTATGTACTCCAGCACCGAACACTGTTATCCACACGGGGTCAGAGTTCATTCCAAAGTACAAACGAGGTCGAATGACTCAAAGGTTTTTGCAGGGACCTTATCTCGACGACGGATTAAACCCTCTTGCAAGGGTCGCGTCGACGAAGCCAGTAGCAGTCGGGCAGACAGAGACGATGCGAACCTACTCCTACTCAGTGGTACCAACTCGTAGGTAGACATGTGTGGGAGTGCACTCGCTTAATTACACCGGATCCCTCGTGGGAGGCCGTTGAGGCTGAAGCGACCTTACCCTCCTCCGGCATCCTCTCGTTCCCGGCACTCACTCTCCTCACGTGACGTCTGCAACCCCTCCAAACGTATCGCATCTCCGCGCTGAGATTTCGAAAGCTGCCGGCACTGGATGCTGCGCAAATCTCTTGGGGAGCTTACATGCTAGCCGGTTCTATCTGACTGCACCAATTGCATCGGTAAGGAACCAAACCGAACGAACGGAACGAGTTAATCAGACTCATTAGAAACTCCACCGTGTCCTTCGGCTGCGTAAACACGTACCCAAGGATATACGGAGTCACTGTGGAACAGTTTGTGGATACGGGGAAAGCCGGTAGGAGTTTGCTTACTACGGTATCACGAACTGAAGTTTTTAACTATTGCGTAAGGGACGCGTGTCACGGGACACACGTGCTCGTGACCGGCAATAAATGTCAGTTTAGCAAGGGGAACGTAGCGACGTTATCAAGCATTTCGTGTCGCATTGGACAACTCCATAGGCTAGCCTTAGGGGTAGTTGAGTAGCACTCGATTCTACCGTAGGTATCCCTACACGTACTGCTATACTTAGTTAATTAGTATCGATCGCGTAATTGGATTGACCTACGCTCGAGCATCGAGCTGGCCGATTCGAGCCGCATTTATCATTCCGACGCCTGTTAGTGGCGCGGGGCGTCCTGCCGCGGTCTAATCTCGGGCCCATAAATAAGATAACAATTTTTCATCCGTCGCCGACGAGGGGATGCGAGAGCCTCGGTCTTCCGGGGTTCAGCGTCGCGCGGATTTTTCGTCTCTTTTTTTCTTACCTTTACTTTCGGGGACTCTGCCTCTCTTCCTCTCTCTCACGCGCGACTGGCGAATTGAGCGATTCGATGGTGGGGGAAAAAGATGAGGAGGTGGGGACGGGTGGAAAACTGAGAAAGTTTGCAACCCTCGTTACCCGATATCGAATTCCAATTAGATGACGATCGCATTTCTCGCGGTAAAGTACCGAAGACGTTTTTATGTTACTCAAACTAGCGATCCTAACCTACCGGCAGCTTCGTGATCCTCAGGGACGAATCAGATGGTGACTGATTCGTTACTTTTACAAATTTTCCATGATTCGCCAATGAATTTCGTGAAAATTTGAGACTTTTTTTTTGCGTGATTTATAGAAAAAAAAAAATTATCTACGTATCGGGGTATCAGGTGTATCTAATTTTCTGGTCTGACGCCGATCTTGTGTTAGAGAGTTTAAAGTGTCTAATGACTGGTCTATTAAGCGTGATTGCCACCATATATAAGGGCTGCTTTACCCGGTAGAAAAAAAAGGGTTCGAAGACTCTTAACGTTATCTGTAAGTAGAAAAAAAAAGTGTTATCGCACCTCGTCACGCGCGGGATGTCGGTATTTTTTTGTTTCAAGTAAATGGAATTGACGGGGCGTAAACGATAGGCATCTATGACACCGGCCCTTCTCTTTAACCCTTTTAGCGCGGGTGCGGCGAATGCTAATTCTCCCTACGTTTCCCATGCCGACTCACTGACAATCAGTATGCCGGCTCTCCTGTACCTAACAGCTACCAATTACACATCTGTTCGCGTAGGTTTTTAGGAAAATTGAAATATATCCCGGCATCCTAAGGGTGTCTCGTTTGGGATCAAGTTTAAAAGAAACTCGAATACCTGGGATCGCGTATACGTAGCATCATCGATTTATTTGCACATTTATTTGCACTTGTATTTTGCGACATTGCGAATTGTTAAGGCTCGTGCAAAAGAGTGTAACTCAATAGGTGAATATCGAAGTCAGCGAATTCTCTCGAGAAGTTTCAAAAGCTACGCTATGCACCTCGTGACGCTGTTACCGTAGAAGGAGGATACCGAGGAGGAGGTTACACTGGCTGGAGGATGCACTCGAATGGGTTCAGCGACAAAGAGCAAGATCAGTGTGACTCTGGGTACTCCCTCGAGTAGAAACTCAGAATTCACATGTGGTTCTCACCTTTGGAATCGTACTCCATATCGAGTGTGGTTAATAAGAATCGAACAACCCAATAGTAATCTAGCTGATATAAGGACACTTGTCAAAATTCGATTACTGACCCTTAATCGACCCCTTGTCAATACCATACATTAACGAGCTCCTCACCTGTCGATCCTTATGAGAATAACGAGGGGTGTCTGGACACTTAAGATATTCCCAGGTACAACCCCTGCGAGGATCAGATTCTTTTTCTTCAACACGGTTGGATCATTCGGCGACCATCAGGGATTTGGCAAGGGTGGAAATTCATCTGGTCGTCTGTGTCCACTGTTCGTAAGGGTGGGCAAGTGACGTTCACGAGGGCCGAATTGACAGTCACTGAGGGTTGGAATAAGTGGTGCTCTTGGAGGCTGACTTCGGTCGAAGGAGGGCGGGGGGGGTGGTGCGACTGAGGAGAGTTTACGTCGACAGCGCACGGTAAACCCCCGGAATTGTGGCTCCCCTTACGCCTCCAGAGACCATAGCTGGGTATTGAAAATTACATCTTACTCTGCAGCAAACCATCCCCACTATGGTTCGACTGTTGGCCGGAACTCCCCTTTTCGAATCCGACTCGTACCAGAGTCTCCCACATCCAGCCGCATTCAGCCACGATGTAGCTAAGAGTCGTTTCGATGGGTTTCTAATCGCTTGAATTTCCTATAAACATTCGACGGTCGATGTAATATCGTATCGTAGCTGTTACATCGTACTTCCAGTTCATTTGCGAAGGATGTACGCACGTGGACGGGGGTTACCGGAAATATAAACCGGAGTACGGCCAATCCAATAAACTGGTAAAATTTCAGCGAACGGTACAGAATACTCGTGCGAATACGTGCACTTCTTTACATCGAAAAAACATGATGGCTGCTTTTCCTCTTTCTCTCAAATTTTTATCCTACGCCTTCCACATAAAGGTACTTCGATACAAAGAAAAATCTTCGTCCCCACCGGTATTCAATCCCAGCATACATGCATAATACCCACGTGTCCGTGTCCCGAATGTCAAATTCGTGAACGGCAACATCAAAGGCACGGAGCACAGGGTGGGCCCGAATGGAGAAATATATATCCCAACGTATGTGGACACCTACGTTAAAAGAAATTCACACGGTGGAGAAAGGGATGATGCATGATATAAGAAATGTAGAAAGACCAGAGAAAGTCGAGAAGTGCCGTATCCAGGGTATCGGAAAGCTGGAAATATTGAAAGGCGAATATGTGACGTATGTGTGGAGGAAGGGGGGAGGGTGGACGGAAGTCCCGTGGTAGGTGGTTTTGTCGAAGACACACGAAAAGCCAAAAAGGTACGCAAGGGCGGGAAGGACGGGAGGCGCGTTTCCGTGAAATACCCAAGTAAAGAAAAAGTATAAACATTTAGACAAGTTTTAAGTTTGAACTTTTTTCCTGGAAAACGTGTTTCCCCTGTGCGCACTAGAGAGGAAGTGGAGGACGGCACCCTATGCCAGAGGGGTGGTTGCGAGTTGACGTTTTCTGAGACTTCAATATTTGTTAAACTTAGGGTCTCTCTCTCTCTCTCTCTCTCTCTCTCTCTCTCTCTCTCTCTCTCATTCTACCGGCATTCAACGAATGGCACTGAGGTCCTCCAACCCTCTTTTATAACGCATAAACTTCCTGCTATACGTGACATATAGATTTTATACGATTACCGAAGCGCAGCTCCCTTCGCCCCGCTTCACCCCCAATAAAGATAAGTGATTTTGCAAGCGTATTTTCGTGGCTTCATTGCGATTGTATTGCTGTACGTCGAATTCGCTTGGCCTTCCTACAGGACCACCTTGCCCTTAGAAAGCAGCATCAAATGGACCCGAGGTATATTGCAAACGATATTTATGAAGATACCTTATTGAGGGTATCTTTTAGTCCCCAGGACCTAAGGGTGCATCAGTAATTTCATCCCCTTATGTACAACCCTGATAAGCAATATTACACAAGAGTCCAAAAGTTCCGTAAACACACATAATATATAAGCTTCCGTGCAGGTGTACAAAAGTTCCATATACATTTAGCATAACGTATTGAGCTCAATCGTGCGAGGTCAGTTGTAAAAATTGCACGCGATATCCTTTAACAAGTGCACAGTCACCGTTCGTACCGGGTCACCCGGTATTCTGTCAGTCCACGTGTCAAGCCCCGGGAGAACGATTTTACGGTTGGCAGTACTTATTTGAAAAAAAAACAGACAGGAATAACGTAGCGCTGATTATGAACAATTATTAATTCATTAACCAGTGCGACATACATAAAGTCCATAGAGAATTGCGTGTTGATAACGTCCTTGGGTGCGGTGTGTCTTATCACGCAATAACCTTAATTCTTGAGGTCAGACTGTACGACTTTGAATAAAAATGAATGAACGAGATTGATGGTGCGAAATCTAGTGAATGAAGGTAGCGGTATAACGTGACTATATCCGGGATAGATCCTGACGGTATCGTCCACGTAAAGAGAGCAGGCAGATCCTGTAACTGGAACAGGTTCGGAAGTGGCTCGAATCAGACGAAGTCCGAGTCGAGCGGAGTGGACTCGAGCGAGAGGGTCATAGAGTTGGTAATTGGCAATATGAGTGGCTGGATCCTGTAGGATGTCGGGTCAGTCGCGCGCCCCAGGGAGCAGCCCCCCTTTTCTGGGGTGGTAGACCACCTCCGCATCCCACACCTCATACCTCAGCATCCTCATCCTATATAACGGCAGAAGCCAAGGGGTTGGGAGAAGCAGGAATCAAATTGAGTTTCATACTCGCAGGGACCCTCAGCATCCGGAGCAGTAGCACTTCCTCCTTCAGCTCTTCCATCCTTTACCGTCCACCTCTTCCTCGCTCTTCCGCACTTTCATATTCCGCTACCCTTGTCCTGACCGATTTCACCAGCTTGGCCAGCATCTCTCTGATCTCCGAGCCTGCAGGATCCTTTAGCCGATAGTTAGTCCTCCTAACGGGGACTAATCGAGGAAATGTCAAAGGGATCGGATGGTTCCAGAATCTGGGATCCAAATGCGTTTACACCCCAAGAAGATGACGACCGTTAAGATTTCTTTGTGCTTCAGCTGTTTTCGTACCATTCACTTTCCCACTAGTTGATTCTCTACCGAATTCAGGACCACGATAAAGGACAAAGACATTCCAATGTACAGTGAAGTCTTGAATGTTGGGTACTGCCTGGGACAACATGGGGCTTTTGAGGGGGTTGGTTGTACGGCGGCGTCTGGACCACAGATAATAGGAAGGAAGCTGCCAGGGTATCTCTGCTAATCACGTTAAGTCCGGCAGACCGCTTTGTGTCCCGCGAACGAGCCACTGCCATTCCCACTGTCCGAAATTTCAAAGTACGAGGTCACCGACTATACCGCACCCCACTAGTCCCATCTACATGCTGTTCGGTATAACTACGATACTCGGACTATAGCATTTCTATAGAAAGTTTATACTTCGACCAGACGTCTGCTATCTAGCTGCGGGAACAGAAAGTTCTATTGAAACTTATCAGTTTCACTGTACACCCTGTATATTTTCATAACTTCTCGGTGTGTAATACGTTTTGGATACTTGTAAAAATCTCTATACCAACTTCCTGTAGTATCCACTTCCTCGCATAGAAATTTCACTGAGGCGCAAGAGATCCTCCGTCCCCCACATGGTCCAGCCACAGCGTGTCATCGCTCCGGAATGGTTCCGACTTGTGAATCTCATTAAAATCATTGGAGCGTGCGTTCCCTTTCCGTATGTAGCAAGAGCGACGACTCCATTAAGATGACCACGTCCCCGTGATATTACTCAGACACGAAGCCCTCCGCAGGACGCCCCTGCGAGTCGACTTTACCACGTTAAATTCACCGCTCCAGTTTTACAGTTAAGTTTTCGTTGCCGCCAGCACTTTTTCTTTCTATCGCACGACACGCAGCTTGCTATATCCGAGTATCTAACTCACGTGGTTCACGTGTCGGGCGGCCATCTTCTTTTAAAAGAATTTCATCTCTCCTTTGGAATCAGCCGGGGGATTATTTTACGGGAAACAAATTTGAATAATGTCCTTTATCTGGTCCGCGGCATATCCGACCCACCCTTCTACTTACCCCGACGTCCCTGCACGAGGGGTGGCACGTATGTATTTATCGTGAACATTGTAAGTTGTTTCCCCGTCCTGGGACTTCCCTATCGGTACCTAAGCTCCCTCGTAAAAACGTATTTAGAGTCTCGCGACGCGATCCCGCGCGATACTTACGGATACTCGGGAAACTTTCGGAAGCGTCGGGACGCCAATAAGGATTCCTGCTCGGTGGCTTCGACTACTTTTCTTATGCTTCTTATATTTTCCACCAGAGGGTGAACGTTAATCGGCAGGCACAAAATCGCTAGTATCTGACACGTCTATCTGTCTGCATACTTCGGCGAGGGAATCGTATGCTATATATACTTAAGGTTAAAGGGGTTGAGAAAAAAAAAAAGAGGTTTCTGCGATATTCCCGTTTGCTTGGGTCGGAAGGAAAGCTTACCCATCTTTTTTTTTCGCAAGGCCGATTAAACTCTTTCGCGGCGCTCCGGAGGGATAATTTGTAGAAGAAGGACCAGCAAAAAGGGTTGTTCCGTGGGGTTGGGGATAATGCGACCCCTGAGATGCCAGACCACAGAGTGATCTACGGTCTCCTATCACATCCACCGTGTACTTATTCCCTATCAAGCGAGGCGAGTTTCATTGCGAGTTGGGATAAAAGAAGAGGGGTTAATAAAAAAAGGAGAAGAAAAATAGAGGTGAGTACCGAATAGAGATAGAGAGCGAGTGGAGGAGGTGAAAAGAACCGAGAGAGAGAGAGAGAGAGAGAGAGAGAGAGAGAGAGAAAAAAGAGAAATCGCTCCTGAAAATTAACCCAGCGCGAAAAATATGTAAATTCACGTAAAAACCGAACTCCTGCCTCCTCACTCTCTGTGTCTCTTTATCCCGCGTGCGTCGACTCTCTC
>NW_014333527.1:79999-136047 GCF_000341935.2 Cephus cinctus
CGAGCCCCTCCCCATAGCCCTCTCTCGCCCGGCAGACTGCTAGACCGAAAACTCATTAACGGATGCAAACGAGGTAACGTTGTGGACAAATTTAATAAAATCGTGCACGCGCAATTTGTTTCACTGGGCGTAAACACGTTCCGCCATAGTGACTTCGGGAAATCGGGTAGATTCCCTTACGGATATAAAAAAAAAAAGAGGGACCTTCCTAAAGTGACAAAATTCATTATGGACAGTCAGCGGTTAACGTTAACGCGCTGACGAGACTCTGAGCCGATGTACGTTTTAACAGGTGGGAAAATACGTGGGGTGTAAAAAAAAACAAGTTCGGAGGGGATGAAAATGACTGGGGGAAAAAGTGATGATTTCTCATTGGTCTAATGCCCGATAAATACTGGAGTAGCGCGCGAAGAATTGTGGATAACGTTTCTAGGGTAGCTCAAGAATTCTCGTAGAACGACTTGCGCGATACCGTTGGATCGGTAATCTCCCGAGTCTTTTGGGAATTTTCACAATTTCAAAGAAAAACACGGCCACTCACTTTCACCCTTCCTTTCTTCGTGTGAGTCTGGCGCACGTGAACTCCACTCATAGGCTGTGCATTTTGTATACTCGGCCGTTTCGGCCCTTAGCACACCGACCCCCGACTTACTTTCTCCACTCGCACTGCTGCCAACCACCCAAGGATTTCGCTACAAAGAATATTCAGACGTTGATTTATATGGGGAGAAAATCAAATTTACGGAGTGCGGTCAGTATTTGAATATTACGTTTGAATATTTTACGTATGGTCCTCGTCGTTTTCCTCGATTCTTTATCATTCAAGTATAAAGAAACGCATGGACGTCGGTGACCAGCGTTGTAGAAAATAAAGGGATGAATATTTGGTTCACGAAAAGGTGAAAAAAAAAAGAGAGAATTCTGATTTTTCAAGAAAAGGAGTACGGTATCCGACCGAATCTATCTACCATAGAGAACATATGTTCCTCTTAACATGGTGTTTCCCCTCTGGCCATGATAACCACACTTTCACTCTCCCTTTCTCCATCCCTCCCGCCTTCCAATCCCGTAGCGCCATGACCCTAAATTGAATTTTTTCCGGCCGACCCGGTACTTCATTATTTAACAGCGGCTTCCGTCTGTTATTTGCAAAATTATTGTTAGGGAATTGGGCCGGGGCTTCCTATCGACTTCGCCCAAGACACTAATTTACTTCTGCTTTCTCCTGCGGTGGATTCTTCCACATTTTCCCCTCGCGCCCCTCCTGCACACTCCCCTTCCTTTCTTCCCCCATAAACATAAGGAAGTTACGTTCGGGACTATCCCGGGGCAGTTTACCCTCTGAAAAATGACGAAAGCTAAGCGACAACCTTAGACCGTTTCGGGGTCAGGGGTCACCCGGCTTTAACTTCAATGTAAAGGATCGCGAGTTTCCCGACGGGAAGGCGCTTCGCCAGGGAAACGTCGGAATCCATATTCCTGGCGGAAGTTCTCCCGCGAGGTGGAAGCTGTCGGAAAGCGATCCGAGTCCTAGGACGGAGGGTTCCTCCGGATGAAAGAGCCAGAGGGTGAGAGGGCTTTCATCGCGAAATGGCGTCGATACGTCTTGCTATCGATAAGCCGATAGAAGCGAGAAGGAAATACAGCAGCCAGGTACTGAAGAGGAAGAAGAGGAGGAAGAAGCCATGAGAAGGGGGTGAGTTTCCGATGGCAAGCTGTGTATGAGCCAGTGGTGAGAAACTGTCGGGAGGTAAGAGGGTGGGAGTCGGTGTCGATGGGGTAGGTGGCGCCACCGGCGGTGGAAGTCGAAGGAAAAGGTGGCCGACGTGTGTCGGTGGACCAGAGAAGAATAAAACATTGCGGCGCGCCCCCCGCGAGACATCGGCGGATGATTTGTGAGTGGAAACAATAAGCGCCCCCTGCAATATTCATCATGAAAAAAACTCACGAGCACCCCTGGACTCCTTGAACAACCCTCGTCCGCCCCCTCCTGCCCCTCGCCCTCGACCCACGTCCTAGGAGAGGTGTCCGGCTAAAAGTTTGATGGGTTACCGCATACCCTTGGGAAGCTGGCCGCAACGCGCATTGCTAGGCACCTCGCGTGGCCCCGTCGCAGGACCTGAAGGATTTTGGGATTCTATCAAACTGGACAATGCAATAATGTGCGCAGGTTCCTCGTACTCCTCCTCGTGTTCCTTCTGGGGAGGTGAAAAATAGGCGGACAGGGTGCGGGGCTCCCATGGGGACACGTCACGCTCATGTCCGGAGAGGACGTATTTCATTCCGAGCCTCTTTCTTGTACCGAAGAATTTTTCTGCCTTTTTATTTTCCACGAATATCATCTTCGACCTAACCTAACCTATTCCGTGAATAGATTTTTAATATATGTAAACAGATCTTTTAACGGTATCGTACCAATCACCTTTTTAAAACTAAAATCGCTATCCACCCTTTATGGTACCCGATGGGAATGGATATCGCGGGTACTTCAAATAGCAGCATCCACCGGCTGGACCAGAAGCAAACAAGGATCTAAGATACTCCGGGACATTTTAAATTGGCCATTATACTATTTAACTTGAGGGTTCGTATACGCGTGAGTCTTGCGAGGGGTTGATACTCGGTAAAAGTGTACGAGAAGGAGACATGTTTCTGTTCTCCTTCTGTGACCTGAGTTGCGGACGAGTTACACATGTGACTCCCATTCAAACCAGAGCAAACAGTGTTAACCGTATTTGCCTACCTACCATTGACCTGGGGATCTAATGTCACGAGTTCATCCTTAAGGATGACATCGTGCCAGGAACAATTTGATTCTTGGACCGTAACCGGTCGGGAGTTATTTTAAATCGACGAAAAAGCATCATCTTCTACTCGATGCATAATTTCAATTTTGATTTTTCAATTTATATGTAATTTCCCGAAATCTTTACTAGGACAATACTTTCTAATTCCATACACGGTCATAGGACGTAACTCCGGGATAAGTCCCGGACAGCTTTCATTGACTTTGGCAGCCCATTGGGGTTTCGGTATAACCCAGAAAGAGAATTCGCAATTATCCGGCAGTTCAGGTTCGGTTGGTTGTTTCAGTAGAAAATTTGGAAAAAAATTCATATTAAGGATTCAGCTTAGATCGGTGTATAAAAATATTTTTGAAAATTGTCGCCTGGCACGTATGATTTGTTAATTGTGAAATTGACAAAGAGAAATAAGTTTCTCTTGTTTTTATAAATTTTAACGAGTCCCCACGCTGAGGTTCAATTGGACTGTGCCCCGACATGCACCCAAGGCAAACAGAAGACAATGGATGGAGTTTTTAATCAAGTCTCCTGCTCCCTGCAGCGGAATTAACTGAAATTACGCGAAGCGGGTACTCCCAGTTGAGATTTAGAATTCATCCAGTCTTTTGAAAATCTCCATTGTCCCCAGAAGAGGCATAATAAGAAAGACCATGGTGCTCGCCGATAACCATCCCGTGCGGAGTGAACTTTTATGTGCATTTAATTATTCGCAGCTACGTGGGAAAGGAAGAAAATCGTATTCAGCGTTGAAGAGGTGAAGGGTCAACGGTTCTTAATGATAAAAATAGTTGTTAATAACGTAGACAAAGTATTCTGACTTCTGATGTACAAAGTCGAGACACTGAAATGGCAAGGAGCTCTGCCCTGTCGGATTCTATAGGACTGAGAAATAAAAATGGCTCTGTCGCTCCCCATATTAAGTGTAGGCAGCTACCGTCCAGGACCCCCATGGGGGTACGGATGGGGTCGCAGCAACGTATTTAAATAAAACATTGGATCGTGCTGCAATTTACCCCTTACCCACCTCTGGATGCTCCACGAACTCGTCCCTGCAGATAAACAAATTAAGTTGCAGCAGGGGGGGTTCCATGCACCGCCAATCGTTCTCCAGTGAGGAACGAATCGCCCAAATTTTTCTAATTTTTAAAACTCGTCATTTATTCGAAAAATTCTTCAACCCCATTAAAAGTGAGTTTAATTTCTCAAAGTTTATCCCACGGATCATTAAACCACAGTCTGAGGTTGGGCCGTGATTTAAGATCTGGTCCAAAGATTGCGGTAGGGTAGCAAACGAAAAGGCGCACATCCAATACAGCGACCGATGATCTAGGAGTAGATGGAAGTTCTTAACGTTAAAGGAAAAATCGTCAGCACGAAACGCGCCATCCGCAACGACAAAGAAGCCGCACGGTGCGACACCACATCCCACGGGATAAGCCAGAACGATTAATCAGCTGTTGGCAAGGCGGAGGATCTGGTTCCCTGGGGATGATGAGGACAATGTTCCTCTTCTTCCTCGTGTGCTGGCTGAATCGCGACGGCGTCCCAGGACTTTGCCGCACGGTGCGTGTGGCCAGGATGACTCGACGATCTGTCCAAATATTTGAGTCCTGTCTCCGTCGCCTGAAACTCCCCGAAATCCTCTCGCAGCCTCCTGGTCCATACCAAATCCAATACCGATTCTCATGATTTCGACACCCTTTTTTTTTTGTATCCAAAATAAAAATTCCCATCGTACACGATGTATCCGAAGTCGTGTATGTTTTCTTGGGCAAAATTTCGAAAAATGACTCTCAGTAACCCTTGCGTACGTCACGACGAGATACAAAGTACAAAATAGCCTTTTGCAAGGGGCAGGGAGGCGAGGGAATCCTTGCGAGTCCTGTAAGTTGAGATTTACGCAGGTTTTATATTCCACGCTAGACGGCAAGAGAGTAAGGACGATCCATCATTTACCCATGTCCGACTCGGAAGTATCATCCCTCCATATGTTTGGGACATCAAGGATCCTGGTCGAGGTAAACTTTGGTAAAAACACAAGTTTTTTCCTCCCCTCTCTTTTCTGATCTCACTCCCCTTTACAGGACTGACTTTACTTCTTGGAAATCTTTCCGCATGCATCACAGGGTGTTCTTGGCCCGGCGCGGTTGGATCGCGGTAAGCCATTGGTCGAAAGGACTAGAAAGGACTCGAAAGGACTAGCACCACCCTTCAACTAAAACCCCATAGGACCCTAAGCGAACCGCGAACCTCAGAATTTCGAGCAAACGCGAACGCCGTGATGAATATTTCTCCGGGTCGCGGATTATCATACGGAATGAGATTGCACCTGAATTATTGATGCGAGACGCTTGCGATTCTGCATATGTGGGAATGCGTTGAGGACGGCGCGATTTTTCTTACGAGGATCATACGTGTGTATGTACTTCATTCTGCATTTACGGGCCCAGCCGGCCACAGGATCAATTTTCTTTCCCAGCATCCCATAAGTTTTTTCACTTTACTTGGTAATTTACAAAATTTTGCATTTTTGTTCAATCTGGAAAATTATCTGGGAAATCGACAAGAAAATTCAACGGTACGATACTTGTCACGAGAATTAGAATTATTCTTGAAATTTATAGAAATAAGTGAAGCTGCATTATCTTTATGAATTGTTCGGTGTGAAAAATTCTTTTTTTTCCTTTTCTTTTTGGAATTTCACAGAAAATTCGACAGCCTTCTCCAAGTCCATGTGGAGGGTGACGAATCGATCCAATAGAAAATACAATCGAACACCCTGGCAGGAACATTTGTTCAGCGTCCCTCGCGTTGTTTGCATCCTGCATCCTGCACCCCAAATAATTGCAGCGAGTCCTTTTCCTCCAGCGTCCCGCAACAAATTGCACGGGTTCCGTTGGGAATTCGCCAAGTTATGACCGGGGCTGCGAACTTCCCGACTACGGTAATTATCTTTTACACGCCTTCGATATTGATACGTATAGATATATAGATACGTGTATATGCATACTAATCAGCACTGAATATTCATCTATCACAAAGGGTGTAAAAAAAATATCAACATTTTTATGGAATTCTGCATTATCTAAGGGTAATTTTTCAAGGACGGAAAATTTCTAACTATAGAGGAACACTGAATTTTTACATAAGGACGTGAGAGGCGAACGTGTCAGCGAATTTTCGAATTTCTTGCGCGACCCCTATACGCGCCATCGACCTCTTCGTATGGGGATGAAAACGGAGAACGAAGGGGTGAACTGGCGTCGGGCCGGAAAGTCTCGAATAGAAAGAACAGCTAGTCCCTAGCTTTGCTGATATATAGATAGAATACCAGCGGAAAGGCGCGTGCTGGTTGCGCGACGACCACCAGGGGCGTGTCCGGTGCCGCCTTCGTAGCAAGCACCCCAGCGAAATCCGCCAACCCCATAACCCAAGACTAGGCCCTACCACCTATGCACCTTAACTCTTAATTTGCACTAGCCCACTCTTAATTAATGATACAGCACAACGGTGCACCTGCGCTGTGTTCCAAAATACCATAGGAGAGTTCCTATCACATATCAGATTCGAGACGTCTATCTCGAAAGGACGAAAAAATATTTTTTTTTTACGCACAAAACAATAGCCACTCTTCCATATCCATATCCATAGAAATTATTTAGGCGGCTGAATTACGATGAAATATTAAAAAAAAAATCGAATATCCACAGACAAATATTTGACCAAAATGCTTATAAATTGCCGGATACAGATGCTGAGAGTTTGCGGCATCGTGTCAGCCCAGTGGGACCAGGTAGCTAATCAAGCCATTATTCAAAGCCGTGTCTTCATAATTCATTATTTAATATTTAGTTTTTCAAGTTCTCCGCTGGCGCGATATTCATCTTCATACCGTTTTAATATCGCCCGCAAAATGCCTCTCGTGCTTACCGCTTTACCCAGCAATCTATACATATGTACGTAACCTTGCTTACCTTCGCATCGAGTTTTGCATAGATCCTCGAAAAATTTCAATGCAGCATATCTAATAGCGTTTTCAATTTAATGCATATTTAAGAAATATATATATATATATATATATACACGCACAAAACTCGCGTAAGACTTTCCAGAGTCTGCAGAATTAAATAGATCTGATATGTGTATATATATATATATATATATATACACGCACAAAACTCGCGTAAGACTTTCCATATAATCCCAAAATGTCAAATCCGTCGACGTATCGCTGGATAAAATGAAAAATAAAACAACCACCGACAACCCCATCGAATTCTTAAAAATAAAAATAAAAAAAAAAGCCTGAGAACGTGACAATCGCACTCTCTCCTCGAGTCGCGACGTATATCCACGATATAAAAATATGTTCGTGCATTATTTAACCGTGTGTGCGTCGCCCTGAGCGTCGCGACGCTCAGCGTCTCCGGAGACCTCTCTGGCAACCGGGGTACGACGTCACAAGCCTTCCATCTATCCATCTGCATATGCTTTGAGAAGTAGCAAGAGCTTTGTGCACCGTGGAAGCAGCACTCAGTCGAGACGAAGTCGAGTTTCTGCTCGAAGTCGAAACTTGTGTATTCCGACGTCTCGTCCGGGTTGACGGTTCAAAGTTCAAAGATGAAAGTCTACGCGAGAAAGATGGCACGGAAGAGTGCGCCTAGTGGACGCGGACCGAACAATAAATTATAAGGATCCGCAGGAGCGGCGCACAGCCAGGGATAAAATTTAAACCCAAGTAATTCCCGGAGTTGGCCAAGGAATCCCGTCGCGTCCTGGGAATCCAAAATTCCGAGGGAAGAAGCGAGACTCCGACTTAGGAGGGTGTTGTCTAGAATTAATAGGATTTCGAGACCAATCAAAGTCTGGCAGAAGTGTGAAGGCAGGGAGCGGTTAACCTTGTGTAATGGAGGTCAGCTCCTTCGGGGCTGTCGGATCCTCGAACTGGACGTCCTACCCCTATTTTCTAAGGGTGAGTTCATGATTGTCCCGCTGCAATCGTCACGTCGATATCACCGGGACTAAATTGCATCTCCGACACTTCCGTTTTCGTATCTCCAGACGAAAATCAAGAATTCTTCTTACCTCCTCGCGCCGAGTCCTTCGATGCATTTCGTGATTCTCCTATAGGAGTCCATAGAAGTCGAGTGAAAGAGCCCTTACTGGCCGCCATAAATTCTTTTCTGGAATTGTTTCCTGCCCCGACCACCCGACAGAGTTACGAACTCATAAAGAAGCGACCGTGACCACCCTAACGATCATAGTAAGGGGGAGAGCTTTTATGGAGGGGGAAAGTTCGAAAATAATTTTATCCCGATTTCAAAAACTTATACGTATATAGACAGGTATATCACATAAATATTTATATACATTCCCGTAACGTTTGGATGATACCCTTTGAAAAATTATAAAAGCCCGCCTTACCGACCTGCCAGCGACGTATTTCTCGATTATCCTGTCGTAATACAACTACGCGGATTCCAGAATTACGGTTCCTTTTTATTCTCACTCTGTTTTTTTTTTTAACGTTCCAAGTGAAATTCGCATGTCACGCCTCGTCGTTCAAATCGTTGCGCTCGTTACGAGACGGGGTAACCAAAGAGTGGTTATTATTTCTCAGAAAAGTGTTTCGTGTATTATTTAAAATTTTTTGAAAAATTCCATAATCTGGACTGTTGAGGTAATTTACGTACAGTCATCGGCATGAATTTTGATATGATTTTTTTTTCTATTACTCGTGTGGTTTTTAACTTCCCATTCTTGACGGGAGGATATCCAGTAGCTAACCTCGAAAAATCGAGTAACGATTTCATAGAAAATCGCTATACGACGCTGCGGCAACCTCCGGTTCCCGTGGGATGTCGAAATTTTCGTAGGTTGCGAAATACCCTTCCACAATACGTTACGCTGGATAGGTGTAGATGTGTATCGGTTCGCACGACCCTCGCAGGCTCAGTCACTGCTGCCAACTCTATTTATCAAATGTACGTTTAATTTTTTCGCGGGCACCATCATACATCATCCCCAAGGCGTGATCTGCTCCCAGCCAGAGAGTCAAGGGAAGGGGAGGAAGACTCGAGACGTGGCAGGATTACCACTCGAGAAATTCACCAGAAAACGGAAAGCCTCCTGCGCGATCGTGTTTGGTCTTACACTAAATATATTATTCTTCATCCACTAGGACAAGTGTAAGCGATATTGCTATTGATAAAAAAAATTAATTTCAATAAATAAAAATATTTTTTAAATCCAACTAGATACCGATTCATTCACTAGGGTCCGGTACAGGCTACTTGATTTTTCAAGTATTTCGATAAATGTTACTAGACTACTAAAAATTGAATATCTCAAGGCGGATTTACACGGGGATAGACAGTACGCGGTATTAACGCACGAGAGGATTAAATGTGACTACGGAGAGGAGGAAGAAATGTAAGGCATGAACGAAGGAACGACGAAATGAAAGAAGGAACGAAGGAAAGAAGGTTGCGGCTGGCAAGAGCGTCGGTATAGCTGCGGCTCAGCTCCGAGAAATTATGGCTCTTGTCACGGCTGTTCATTTGTAGATGGAGTTTTTGCTCCCCGAGGAGGCTGCCCCAATCACGAGCCGCGGAAATTGCACCCCCATCCCTTCGCGTTCCTTCTGCCCACTCTTCTGCCCTCACCTGCTGCCACCCTTCTCTCGCCAACGCCTTACACCCCTATATCACGGCGTATCTATTGACGATAGTGATCGTCTCGGGGATGATTTACCAAAAATTGGAAATCCTACGTATCCACATTTGACCATTGCCATAACCGTCCCAGAATCCACTTGGAAGACACTCGACTAAGGATCGGTAGGTTGGACCACCTTAGAAGCAACGATAACGGCCGAGCTCGTAGAGGGTGAATAGAAACAGAGCAAAAAATCAAAAAACGTATAAAAAATTAGAAAATCCCAAAAATCTTATACTAATCACTAACTACCCTACCTCGGTCGACCCCTACTTTTTGTGAAATTTGAAAATTGTCCTAAAAATAAAGAATCGCCACGTCGCCCGACAGACTAATTAGCGAATTAAAAATTCAAATAAAAAGCCTCGATAATACCCGTTATCGAGGACTCAGTGAATCCGAACACACTGGAGTCAAAAGTTCTGCGGCATATCGTATAATGGCTTGGAGGGTGCTTGCGGAAATGGCAAACGGCAATCACAGCGCCAGACGCTTTTAACGTAACGTAAGCTGAATCGAGAATGATCCTACAGACACAATCGTGTCCAGAATATACGTCGATGCGTCGAGAATATCTAGAAAGAGCCAGAGACACGGGTTGCTGTACAAGGGACGCCGGGGGGAGGCTGTGCACAGTCGAGTAAGGCGTGAAAAGCGCGAAATAACTTTGGAGTAATATGGCGTAACGTACGTGCCACGAGTGATAGGATCCCTGGGCAATAATTTCGTAAAATTCGAGGGACGAGTTTCAATCGCGAGGAGTGGCAATAACGAAGTGGCGAAATGCCATTTTTCCCTTACAGTCAAGAAGAGATCGTTCATGTAATTAAGGTAGCACCTTAGGGGTGGATGCTGGGCCAGATCCCGGTTGGGATACCCTCCCGCCGCCTCCCCGCGGCAGGACTGTAGGGAAAAACTGTGGGATCCATCACGATGCAATAACGAAGACATCAGCTGATGACACATTTTAATACCTTAAAACAGCCAGCCGGAGAGTGGGCTCTGTACAGCATCCCTTCTCTCCTCGCATCAGCTCTCCTTTTTTTGCGATCTTTCTCTCTCGGCTTCGAAACAAAAGCTCGCGTCATGTATTATCCTCTGGTTTTCCTGCTTTCGTCGAAGACTACAGAGAGAGAGAGAGAGAGAGGGGAAGAGAGAGAGAGAGAGAGAGAGAGAGAGAGAGAGAGAGAGAGAGAGAGAGAGAGAGAAATGAGTATGAGAGAGTATGAGAAAAGAGGAGTAAAAAAGGGGTTCTTGGAGGGGGCGGGTGGTGTGATTGTGGGTGGAAAGCAAGTCCCCAGGTGCCCGACGGAGCGATGATTAAGCTCGCATTTTAATCAAAGGACTGGAGTGAAAAGTCTTGTAGCACGAGATGATAGGATTTCCCGCTTGATAAATCAAATCGGTTTTGCGGTGAGGGAGTAATAATAAATTTTTTTTCTTCCGTCTTCCCAATCCACCTTCCCGAGCATCAGCATCAACGGTAACGGGCGCGACCCCCTTCCGATTTCAAATTCGATCTGTCGATGTATTTATCATGGAGATGGAAACTGCTAGCTTAACGGATCCTTCGTTATCTGTCTACGTGTTAACTGGAGAATCCTCCGAAGGATTCTCGAAATCTCGGCATGACTCACGTCCATAGAATTCACGGGGAAGAGAACGAGGCTCGAAATAATTCGAGTCTCCCTTTAGTACACGAATTGTCTCACAGAGGGTGCTGATGCCAAATCCACGTGGCTACGAAGCTTGCAGGTATAGCCTTACCACGATTATCCAGTTTCTATGTAACTGCACGCGACACCAGCTGCGTCAGCCACTCGCGGACGTCGTGGTAGCCGAAGAGAGTCCTTAGAGGGAAAGACGGTTATCAAAATGAATTTCACGGAGTAAATTATTATAACGGCCACCGAAGCGAGAGAGGCAAGCTTTACGAGTCCCAACCTTCTCGTATAGCTCCGTTAAGCCACGTTCGCACGGCGCGACCTTTTCTGCCTTCTTTTCTTTTGCCGCTGGGATCTCTTGGTACAGGATGTAGGGTACGGACATCTACGTGTGACGCTGCGTCGGCCATATTCACCTACCCCATACATTATGCACGGACTAATGCTGTTTTTATTCAGCGTCCCGTCTCCTACCCCCTCCCTTCCGTCCCTCACCCCGCCCCCCCCATGGCAACAGACCCTCCTACCCCAGTGCCTCCTCCGAGACACTAAACCCCCAGGCATCAGACTTTACGGCGATATAATTTAATTTTTCAGATTTAAGGACCGTTCCCACCCTCTTTACCAGGGATGAGTATTCATACGGCTATCCCGCGGCCCTGAGAACGCAGCTTCAAGATTTTACAGGATTTTACGCAAGAGGCTATGAAAATTGGCGTCAAATTCAAACTGAACTACTTCGACGACTAGGGTCTAACGAACCTCTGGTTACCAGATCCAGTGCTTTGGATAAGTCAAGAGTGGTTTATTATACTGTTCTCCAAGGGACGTCGTGAAATTGAAAAATTTAATGGCGATGGGCGCGAGAGTTGTTATAAATTCCCATAAAAAAAAAGAAAAAAAAAAAAAAAAAACACGTGCATCGAAAGACATTTCTCGGATACTGAGGAGGAGGATGTGAGAGTCTGTGGGAGGACCTGGAAAGGAAGGAGGTGGTGCCCGGCGTCCTCAAAGGGGACATACCGTGGATGATATTTTATTCTCGGCCCTGAAGCTACCACGAGCAGCACCTTTCTTCCCTGCCGTCAGGTTCGCCTCCCTTTTTTCACCTGGTGAACTCCAACCCCGTTGATGCTTCTCGCTGCGCCACCGTAAGTAGCGCCAGCAACCGGGGCTCCAGGCCTGGTCTGATGGATTTCACGACTCCGTAGGGTCCCCTCAATCCACACTCGCTCCTCCACGATCTACCCCCTCCGCGCCGTCTCTACCTACGGCTTCGCTCCCATTGCTGTCACCGTATACACAACAACCACGGCAACGCCCGAGTCCACCACTTCTGTTTCTGTCCTTCTACGCCTGGATACGCTTAGCGTGACTGAAGTCGAATTAGTCCACTTCCTGTTCCACTTTGAGAAAAGTCAAGATGACGAAATATTTTCCCTCTACGAATCTATCGCAAGTACGGTAGACGCGATTACGATACGCTTTGGGGCACGTTTGCCTCGGTGCCGTAGCTTAGCGATATCCAGGTTAATAAAACTGTGATATAGGTATACGTAATGATGTTTTTACCCGAAACGCGTCGAGGGTGCGTAAAGGAATTTACGCGGCAGATCGCACGTTGCCGCAGAGCATAAAACCACGAAGGTGACAAATCCATCGGTCGTATCTCGCGGAATTTTCAATTATCGCGTAAATAAAATATTATCGGCGCAGGGTGGTCTCGGTAGTCGGGCAGAAACGTTGAAAGAGGAGCTGCGGAGCAGCCAGAGGAAAGAGAACGTAAGAAGGTAGAAGATAGGGTGTAGGTGTCTGCCAAGAGATATGACGTAAAACCGCCCTTACGGCTCTCCTAACTGAATTGTGCATGTCTCAACGGCACCCTTACCAATCTCTCCTCCTTTTTTTCTTCAAGCCCCTTCAGCCATCCCGAGAATGCCGACACAAAAAAATAAGGGTGGAGAAAGATATGACTGGTCCACCATGAATATTCTTTAAACTTTGACTCGGTGTATCCAGGTCCTCTAACTTTCGTGTCAACCCTCGTGCCGTCTTCTTCGAGACTTCCTCAGCAGGTAAAATCGCTATCGCGATATCCGGTGCTAAAATTTACTCTCGGCACGTTAAAGTTTTTAATATTCATCGTAAACAGCCAACGTCCACCTCTGGGACGAAGTTTGAATTAGCAGAGACATATTCATACGAGGAGTTTGCATCGAGGGTCGTTCCTCGGAGGGCACTCCGTCATCTCACTGCTTCGCTCGCCTCACCTCGCCTCGCGTTTCACCTCTCGAAACCTCGTCTGACCTCATCTCACCCCATCGGGATCCCGTAGGGTAGAACCGGTCATTAATTAAGTCTTTTTGCAGAGCGGACCTTCACAAGTGGCCAGCACGAGCTTAAAAGCGCTCCTTCTACACTCAAAAAACCACCCCTGCGTAGAGGCGATACCTGCTTGTGGAATAACATTTTTTTTTCATCCCCCTTCGTATCACTACTCTTTTTTCACTCTCTATGTATGCCACAGAAACTTCGATCTCTCCCGTGCGAGAGACACCAAAGAAACACGAAGGACGCGGTGCATACGGGACCGCCTTAAAAGGCTGTACAAGGTGTCTCGAAAGTTTTGAATTCACGTGGGCAATTCGAATGAGATTGTTACGGGGGTGAGCTATCACTCCGATGCTCCAGGATTATTAATTCACTACGTAGCTCCGTCGACTCCGTTCGAATTTTCATTAAACTTCCGGCGGATAGCAGCGTCTCTTTTAGCTAGTACAGGTACCAGGGACTCCCGAGTATCCACCTTGGATTAGACTACGGGGCTACTGCGAAATTAGAGGACAGCCCTGGGAATGGCTGGTAGCTTCGGGCCGGCGTCGGCCCGACAGAACGTTCTCGAACGTTCTCCTCAGCATGTTAGCAGCAAATTGTTAAGGGATAGGGAATTCCATATACACGTGCATGACATCGGACCGAGAACCGGCCAAATGTACGGCGCACTCACGTATGCAAATAAGTTCTGGACTAGCCAAGTGCCCGACTGAGAGGAAGGACGACTCTGTCGCGAAGACTGTACCGAAAATTGGAGAACCACCCCTGTGTGGACTGCCCTTAGAATTGCTACCGGAATCCTCTCCGGTGGGTTGTTAAACGGAAAGATGAAAAGTATGGGTAAATATTAACGTACGAAGAAAAATAGCTGCACCCAGCCTGGTTCATAGGGATGGACGCAAATGAAGGAAAGGGATGATTTCGAATTGCCAGTTCATACGGATGGCGCATGTAGGAACAGATACAAAATGGACCAACTCTCACTATCGCGATGCCACAAACGAAACAAACAATATGTTAGCAACCCTCGACGATATTTCGAATTTGAATTTAAATAACTTGGCAGGATCGGCTCTGGGACTTTGGGACCACGCACCGTCCTCCTCTATCTCTCTTCCCTCTTTTGGAAGTACGCTTATCTCACTCTGGCTCGATATCTGCTCTTCGACTTCTCTCTCTTGCAAACGCTCTTTTTCATTTTTTTAGTCTCCTCTCCTCTCTTCTCTCTCTCTCTCTCTCTCTCTCTCTCTCTCTCTCTCTTCTCCTCTCTCCGACACATTCTTTCTCTCGCGATATATTTGACACCGACATAGAGAAGCAACCCACACCCGTTTCTGACTTATAAAGTCGTTACCTTCGTTGTCTCGACGCTGTAGTGAAACGTTATATATATATATATATAAGGAAGGGGCGTCGAGTTGGCTACCGTCGACGTCGTATCATTTTTTTTAAATTCTTAATTGATCTAATATTTATAAAATTGCTGAGACCATATAGACCCGAGGAGATTTCCCATGGTGACCAGACGTCGCGACGCCGCGTTATATTGAAAAATATCGAGTCCACCAAATATTTGCACTCCAACCTTCTCTCCTACTTTTCTACCCTCTCATTTTCATTTTCTTCTCACTCTCCCTCTCTCCATCTCCTCGTACGCACTCTTTTCAACGTCGTCCCGGAGTTGATTAAATAAGTTTACTCGCGACGCCCGGACGAACGTGTCCCGCCACACAGTTCATCAGAACAGCACAGTACTCGAATAATAGCTTAATAAAATGTATATTTTCAATTTTCATTAAAAAAAAAAAAAACTCTTTTTTCCTCAATTCATGAAATTCCATATTCATCAACCGTTACACTGGCGTTAGGGATTAAGGCCTAATGACTGCAATGAAAATCTACAATCCTCCTCGACTTACCCCACTCCCTATACGTATAACAACCGTACCGGAAGTGTCGCAAGGTAGTTTCATCTTTGGGCCAATGGGACGACAGTAAGGACGGCACAAGCAGCTTGACACCGAGAGAGGAGTGTTAACGTTAATATTTGAGAATCCGGTTATCACGCGTTTAATATGCAAGGGTTAATATGAAGGCGCCCCCCAGGAGTCGTAAGGTGCCACACGTATGTAGGTACGTCCACACCCTTTAGCGCGCAGACCACCCAGGGTTAACACTCGCTGCATATTTCATATTTATATTAACCTGATTAAGACACGTCGCCAAGCTTAATGTAGATATGTGGAGTTTGTTTCTGAACTGGTATTCATTTTAATGGAATATGTAATTAAATGAGCAATGTCGGCTCTCTCTTTATACCGTTCTCAGGTCTGGGTACTATCATCCTTTAAAAATAAAATATTATCATTCCCGAATACAGGTAATCGCTATCACGTCGATACGATACCAATAGTTTTTCGATACCCTCATTTTTTCGTATAGTACGCTAGCATTACTTTATCAGCTACAGGCAGCTTCGAATGCATCCCGCTCGTACGACTAGTAAGCATTTCCCACTGTACATCCAAATTCATGAATTCATTGCAGAACCGTAGCGCAGTATTATTCGGTTACGAGGCGTGATTAGCGTCTCCGTCAACTCGCATCAAACTTTCCCGATTAATCAACCGGCAGTCCTCTGGCTTGCGGGGTGGCGTCTCCTCGACCCCCTCGCCCCGCAACCCTTCGCGGTGGTGACGACGCCACCATAATGTAAACTAATTAAACTGGAGGCCGAGCACTAATGTGTCCATTATGTCCTGCCCTCGGCCCAGCTTCGCAGTTCACACTGGACCCTCAACCCCCC
Source organism: Cephus cinctus (assembly GCF_000341935.2). Taxonomy (NCBI): domain Eukaryota; kingdom Metazoa; phylum Arthropoda; class Insecta; order Hymenoptera; family Cephidae; genus Cephus; species Cephus cinctus. The sequence continues at coordinate 96,325 of NW_014333527.1, forward strand.
GGACTCTGTCCGCCCCTGAACCACCCCCCTCTGACCGCAACCACCGAGAAGCGGTAAACATAATGCATGCCTACGCGCCAGTGCCGTCTTAACCCTTTTCCATAGGTACCTGGTCACGAGTTACGTTTCCACCCCTATTGACGATACGTTCCGTACTAGTGACAAATTTCACGGCGTTTATCGCTACTGGAAAGGGATTGATTTTTTCAAAATATTTCTTAACAATTTTTCTACAGGATATCCTTCACTTTGATAATTTAACGGGACCTGAGAAAATATCATCACGTTCCTGGTTTTGAAAATGGTCATGCTTGCTGCTTCGGGTTAAGTAGGAACGGACTATGTGAATGAAAGGGGTTAGGAACTTTGGTTATGATGATGCGGCAAACCATGTACCTCTTGGACACGACTATACCTCGCGAGAGCTGTAGTTAACTTCGTATTTACTGTTCTTACCGTAGTTCATATAAGTATTTACAGCACGTACCCTCTAACGATTAAGGGTTAATTATGAGCCCTTAAGGAATTATTCTTACGGAGCGCGTCTACCTGGCAAAATGTTAGGACGCAGTGAAATTCCACAGCTACAATATTTTCAAGGGACTTGGAGTGAAAAGAAAAAAAAAATCAGTCGGCCGGACCAATCGAAAATTCGGTATGTGCTCAATCGATCGGCGTGACGAGAAACAATTAAAAATGGGGTGGATATATATTTTTCTTTCCTCCGGAAAAAGAGCACGGCCACCCTCCCTTCTCGAACCCCCTTAGTAAAGTATCAACGAGAGGGGCGCGACTATCAATTATTAACACTTCCATCTGTTGGTGTATCTTGCTGTACCCCTCTAGGCCCCAAGCATCCAATACAATGAGCCACTACATCATATTATACGGTGCACTGGCCCTTATGGCAAGTGCGCATTGAATGCAGTAGCATAATGGTGCAAGAATAAAATGAGCTCGATTGTCAGAAGAAGAAAAAAAGATGGACAATCCCTTTCGGAATTTTGAATAATTATTTTACCCTACACCAGGGACTTTTCCAAAAAATTCTTTCGCCTCAGATTCGACTTCACGGCAAGATGCAAATTAATTAGAAACAGTAGTTGGACACTCGGCTGAATTAACTTGGGTGAGTATCCACCCCGTCGCTTAGGGTGTTTTACGAGAGTAAGGATGCACCATGGTGTTTTAATCAAGTAGCATATTGCGCCCTGGGCTATGCGAGACTTTGCCACCATTTTCTCGCAGTATGGGGCCCCTTTTACAAATTGGAGATCCCACCCCCTGTACCAGTGTCAACGATATGTCATACATACTTGAATGCATTATTAGTGCACTTGACACTTGAAAAATTATATTCATCCCCATAGACAATAGTGCCTAATAGAAAATTATAATAGTCACCGACCTGACGGGTTGATGAACAATTTTTTTCCTTCCTTTAAACAATCCCCGTTAAGCATAGCCATGTTTCTTGTAGCGCACTAACCATTTTCTAGTGTCAGGAAAAAAATGGTAAAGTCATACGAAATATCACTAGGGGTCACGGGGGGACTAGTGATAACTATTAGATTTTTACGCGCCAACTGTCACTGCACAGCAGGTTGTATTTATGGGCGTAAAACAATTTTCAGTATAGAAAATCACGCGTTATAGTTTGGTATTATGGCGTAACGGCACGGCATTCATGCTGGGTTCACAGGGCTAGTGGTGCATTCGTTACGGGGGTATTCATAAACCATCATAACTTTGCTCGCGTGGGTTACGCATCATTATCACCCTGTCTGTACACCATGGAAACACTTATCATCCATTCAAACGAAACCTTTCGGATTTAGCATACTCGTAAGAGTATTTATCAACTATCAGAACGGCTCCACAGAGTGAAGGAATTACGAGATACGACTTAATCGACGAATTTCCAATGTGGATTAAACGACAGACGTATACACGGTCACTCATACAGAGAATGAAAGAAAAAATAATCCATTCCTTTTGCCATGTCGTGAAATGGAAAGAAATGACGTAATAAAAAGCCTCGTACTTCCATAATATTATTCTTCACCCCATAGACGTCTCTTCGCTTTCCATATGCACTTTCCATTCCCTTAAAAATACCATAATTCATAATTACCGACAGTAATTTAATCACTGTATTACGACATTCCTACGGTCATTGCTTCTCCTTCACTAGCTCGTTATCACGTGTATAAATACGAAATTACGTGCAGTCGACTGCGAAGACGTACAATGGAAACAGACTTAATGTCGAGTACACACGGTCCATTGACTTAAATGGTATGAAAATATATGCGGGTTAAATTTCATAGCTCCCATACGGTACTAAAGATAGGATGGACTCGATGATTTTTCTTTATGATAAATAACATAAGTTTACTTACTCTGTCTTACAGCATCCATTCTGGACCATTTACGACAGTCATAAACGACCTTAAGGTTTTGATGTTCGTCGACGTCATAATATGCTAACGTACCTTCACGCTACTAACCTTAATCAAGTACAACCCTGGGATGTCCAGTACAGGCCTTTCGTTCTTCGCCATTACCGAGACACTATCCAGCCTTATACAGCATCCGAAGTACCATTATATTTCCATCCAGGTATAAAGGATCTTCGAGCAACTTTCCAGAGACGAGAACGAATGAAAAAGGAAAATATTTTCTATCCCAAACATATTGTCAACGTTACACACTGTACGTAGCTATAACATACCCCTATAGTAGTTATACTATAGAGTGCTGATAGTTTGCCGTATAGATACAGACGAGTCCTTCAGGACTCACAAACCCGGCGGGCAGCCACCGGTGCCCGCGGGATTCCCGTAGCAACTAGAACAGAACAGAAACGCAAATCCCAAAGGTACAAACTGCAACTACAGTTACCGGTGCGCGCTGTTTTTGATAAGGATATTAATAAAGTTCAACACCCGGACCAGGAATCCGGCTCCGACAGGGCGAAGATATATACACTGCACCCTCTCAACTCTCCGGTTTATCTCGGGCGTTTAGTTGGCTGTAGTCTAATCTCAAGCGATGGTTCTCATACGATGTTGTCGGGCGAGAGCGATAAAGTTTCTAGTACTGGAGTCACGAGACCCGAGCTCAAAGATGGAACGAAAGAAAAAAAAAGAAGACTTCAGATCTACCGCAGCAGGTTCGACAAAGAGTAGAGGAGCCGCGAGTGAGGGTAGGTGTATATTGTAAGGGGGTGGGCTTCGTAAGGGTGTCGTGGAAGGAGGGTATGACGGTTGTATAGTTTTCAGCAGCGTCGGCAACAGGAGTTCTTGAAGTGGCGGAGGCACGGAGGCTCCTAGTGGCCCCCACAGGGGCTGTGCGCTGACTTTCGCCCCTATCTACCCTAAAGCCTCTGGGCTTCGCCCTCCGCGAATTCCACCTTCTAAAGACGGTTCAGAGTCCAAGGGCTACGGTCGCTCCCGCCCGATTAATGCCGGTGACAATATGGTTGATGCGTCCCAACTGTCTCCTAAGTCTGGCCCAGCTTGAGTCCGCATCAGGCAGGACGAAACTTTGCGTAAACTCGGCTGGATGTTTGCCCAGGGCAGTAGTGCCGTGTTATGACAGGAGGGGGTGTAACTGGGCAGGGGTGGCGGAGCGAGAATACACTTTTAAAAGTCGCGGGGGTTAATTGTCCAAATATGTTAAGTAGAAGATCAGGGGATGCTGCGTGGACCCACGGGACCATGCGCTTGGACGTATCAGATTAATCCGTCAGGTTGAGCTGGTACCGACCTAGCGGGCAAGGAAGTACGTATAATTTTTGGACACGAGGGTTAAGGTAACCAGTTGAAAAATTAACTGGCTCTCACCGATTCTTAATCTCTCGAAAAATCCTCGCAGGGGGTGTAATCTTCAATTTCCAAGGGTCTCACGAGAGGAAGACTAAAGCGAATTCCCAGAATTGTAAGTTCGTAAGATTTGTTCCGGTCGTAAAGTCGCTCCTCTTGACTTCGGGCAAAGCGGGCACGATTTTCGACGAGGCTACCCTTCGGGTCGTAAAGGTATTAGTGTGCATGATGTTTCTATATTGTTGTGGGACAACGCGATATTATTTGCCTGTTAAAGAGAGAGAGAGAGAGAGATTTTCATCTCCTCGTTTCTCCTGTACTTTGTCAGGGACCGTTACGTTGATTTATGGGGGGTTGTTGGTATGTTTACCAGAATGAGAAACCAAAGACTCTTCCGTGCTGAGGGAGGAGAAGATTTTTCTCGAAAGGACGAAAAATTTGTTCACGTCGAAGGTCTGGAGTGGGCGGACTCCTTTCTCCGAACGGGCGGAGCTCCCGGACGTTCAACGGAGGATAATCCTCGGAATAGAGGATCATCCAATTACGGGGCAGGTGACCCGAGCGTCATTTGTATTCATTTCGCCTCCATTTTACCTCCTTGCGAGGTGCGTCCGACCGCAAAATTTTCTCCCCCGCGAGAGATTATCCCGCGCGAGTGTTAAACAAAGACTTAGCTGGACTTAAATCGGGATTTTACGGGGATTAGCCAGTTTACTTCGTTCCTGGGACAATTAATTTAAACCAACCCTCTGTGACCGCGTCACCATTCCCATCGTTCATCCCTCTCGTTTACACTCTACAAAAAAAAAAACATCTTACTCCGTTCAAACAATCGTATTAACCATATATACCTACATATACGCTTTCTAGTAGCAATACCAGTATACAAATAAAAAAAGCAACCCCTCCACTATCCACTATGGAGCAATGATATGAGTAATAGTAAATGCACATATGACGGGGTCTTCATGGCTCGTTGCTCACGAGAGTAAGCCGTGAGGTAGATAATGGAGAGTCCATGCACTTGTACGATCTGCTGTGGTCTAAAATCTGACGCTCCCTGCTTTTCAAAGTGGATGGATAGCCTTGTTATGTTGCAAGAACGATACTCCTGTATCTCTCCATTGAGTGGATTTGAGTGATAGCGTCAAGAGGGGTAAAATTTTGGAGGGTGGTCCGAGAAGAATTTTAGGGGGGTCGATACCAATAGACAGCAAGGCGATAGTCCTACGCATCTGTTTGCAATTGAACCGAGTGGTTCGATTTTGGTTTATGGGTTTACCGAGTGGGCGCACTGCGACCCACCCTATAAACTTTGGATAAAGTTTCAAGTACTTGAGAGAATCATCCTATCGCTCCAACCATACTGTACACGAAATTGAATGGATCCTCAGAACGATTTGGATTATCGTACGCGACGCTCTGTGATTTTGGTACTTTGTTCCTGATTTCAAAGAGAGTCAAGGTATCTACATATAATCACGTAGCACTCGGCATTGATAAAGTCCTGAGGGATACGGAATAATGATTACAGTCGGGAAAGGCGTCGATTGTATTCCATATGGAACAAAGGATTAAGAACGTTTCCAGGGTCATTTGTGTTATGCATAAATGCCCACGGACCATTCCCATATAAGCAGGGATGATGTTTCAATAAGAGACGGCAGTTAGACGTCTCTAACGTCTACTTTGGTCTTTCGGTATTGTGCCTACCCCCTATCAGCACGAGCTCTCTCCAGTTTGAATTTCCTAACCTCAACAATAACGCCAGCCCTTATGATTGTCATGTCGTTACTTTTTCGTTATACGCCACTTCCGGTATGCGCGATATTGCCTTTAGGTGGTTACCAGGCTCGATTGGATCTCTCTACCTTGTCCCTATACGGATACGTAATATTATCGGCGAAGATGAGGATAATGAAAAATTGTCTTTCTTTCAAGCAGATATACATAATAATATACGACAAAGGTAAAAGGAGGAATGAAAATGTGTTTTTACCTAAGCCAACAGAGTTATAACATTCTGGTGGCAGTGGGAGACAAGAGAGTATAGGGTGGTAGCTGCGTCCTTTGTGTAACGTGGGGTAGCGTCGCGACGCCTCGTTGGTCACCAAAAGGACGTGGACTCTCTCTCAATCTGTCATAGCGGTCGCGGAAGCGTCTCTCTCGATTCTCTCTTCTATTCTCCATACCTCGCCCGTTCTGTTTATGGACACCGAGCACAACCAGTCCACAATCCAAACAGAGGGTGCCGAACTCACTCGGTGTAACCAACCACCATGTGTTCCTCTCGGATTCAGTGGTACTAGATATCGCTGATTATATACGAGGTATAGGGTAAAAAAAAATTATTTATAAATTAATTACCAGATACCTCTCAAGTCACCGATCCGCAGCTACCCCTGTATGCTTATCGGTACGTGAAAAATTTAACAAAAAAAATATAATAATTTCCCAGATAATTACGAAGCGTCTTGTGGGCGCAGATGGGCAAAGGGCTCGTCATATTCCGACACAAATCCCCCATAAACCGTCTCAGGTTACCGAGAGTGAATGAGGGCTGGTGGATTAGTGTGCGCAAGACCTGGAGAAAGCAGGGTGAATCATATCTGGCGAATTATGATGGCCGCTCGCGTCATTCGAATTGGCAGGACATAAATCTCTATAGGCATCGCCTCGTGTTTCTAAGGGTAGAAAAGGAGCATGTGGTCGCCGCTACGCATCTGTACCGATTGCGCGAGCGTACGAGAGAGCCAAAAAATAAATTCGCCCCTCTCTATCCTCTTTACCCCTTTAACCAGCCCAGGAAGCTAACGCTCGCGAAATTTACTCCTGCTCTTCTATTTTCCCCATACGCGACCCCATGGAGCAGGAGAAATCGACGCCAATTCAAAGCCGGTGACATCTCGTTGCCTTCGTAACAAGTACCATTGTCCGTGAGCATCGATCGCCGCCATTGTGTATACTGGCCGACACTCGGGTGCATCAAGTGCACTCAGAAATGCACCTGGCGAGATGTTCACTGGGCAATGCTAATCGGCGCCAGTGTACTCGAGCAATTTGTTTGAAAACACCGACTACATTTCGTTGACTTCAATTACGCTTGACAATCCGTCGACCGAGCATTAATGAAAAAGCAAAATCCATTCATACCGCTTCGAATGAGATTTTTCAAAATTTAACCAAACAGAAAACAAAGTGCTGTCACTTGGCCGAGAGGCTTTTATTCGAGCTTCGTGATTCTCCCGTATGGTCTCTGCGGTGTCGAGGACACTTTTATTTGGCTCTGGTAGTTGCGGTATAAACGCAGCATTATGCACGACAATAAACAGACATAATTGGTCCAGTATCGCCTCGATAGGTAGAGACAAACAAGAGAGACGATCCCTCGTCGCTTTGGCTACCCCCGTTTACGTGTATTTGTAGCTTGTTATGAAATGCAGCCACGCTGGTTTGCATCTATCCTGCACTTCACCCGCATGTAAAATACATGGGAAGGTAGGTAGGTGTATCTATGTATCCTATATATAGATTGACTCTATCTCTCTCTCTCTCTCTCTCTCTCTCTCTCTCTCTCTCACTCACTCACTCACCTCAGTCCCCATTGCCTCCATCCATTCTCTCTCTCGCTCTCTGTATGCAAAGCAAATGTATCATATCACACGGGCCCCCAGGGCTGCATTACAAGCCCGATCATAGTCTGTTTCCAACAGTATTAATACGCCAGTAAAAATGCACCCGCTGTTTCGCGACCAGCTCGCGCTAAACCGTTCGCTAATTCCATTTGACGCTACGAAAATTCCATGAAAACGGCCCCACGCGCTATTCCCAGCCAACTGTAACGATAATAATGGATATTGCTGATTTTATCCATACTTAGCCCCAAAACGGGGACTCGATCGGAGCATATAGTTATTTTTGTCAATGGCTAGCCACTTTTTTCTTTCGTTCTCACGGGTATAACAATCTCGACGACAAGTATCCTCGAGCTTCGTATCCACGGTACGGAGGATTCGCGACGGATGAGGGATGCCTGGAAACGATGAGTCCGAGACCCCGAGTGATAATAAAACCTTGGACAATCAACCGAGACGAAGAAGACGAAAGCGAGTGGCGCAATGGCGAGAATGTGAGAATCCTGTTGTATCCAGTGGCGCGAGAGAGGGTGACTTGGCCTGTATAGAAATACTGTACTGGCCGAGGGACGATAAAAAGCAACCTTTACGGCGTGACGGAATTACCACTATCCGACGTGGCAGCAGCCATAGCCCGACGTCGGTTCACCCCTTATTTCTACACGTATAATTGCAACCGCCGCGCGGCCGAGATTAGCTCGTTACATTTTTGTTACTGCAGCATTGCAACGGTAACCCTGAGCTCTTCTTTTCTTCGGCTTATTTATTTACCTCCCGGTATATACTTTATTATACTTGCTTTAGTGTCCTGTGAGCTTTCTGTGATATGATCTACATTGGCGTATATACATGTGTGTTATGTATATAGACGCTCGTGATAATTCTTCGGGGTGTCTCATCAAATTCCAAAATTACCTTTAGTATGCAGTCGGTCCCGTAATGGATTTGTCGTGAAAATGAGGACAGGGGCTGAAATTAAGGCGACTGGCAAACAAAGGATATTGCACGCAATGTATCGCGCTCCGGCGGCACGCTGTCCTCTGCAAACAATCTAATGTGAGAAATACACACATGAGCAGTCCCGCTAATATTGCAAAGCTACCAGACTCGTTTGATACGATTGTCAAAGTGACATTTGCCAGTGAGTATTTGAGTATTAATTTTAATTTTGACTTTTCGGTAAATCTTGACTTTACCAGAAACTGGTATTTTTGAGATTTGAAAAATCGAACCCAAAAAAAGGTAGGAAGGGGTGGATTACTTTAAAAAATTCCTCATTTTGTATATATTCAAGGTAGGTCGACGTTTTACCAGGTGGGGTGATGAAGAGATACGGAGGAGGCAGTGGGGAGGCAGGGTTGTTTGTGCGTTTACGCAATTACTCGATATTACTGCTCTGGGCACTGGCAACTACGCTAGCTTTGCTAATAAACGCATAATCTCATAATACCATTGATTTTCAATTTGTTATTTATCCGTTCTCATAGGTTCTCAATTCGCGATTATAATTTTAATAAATTTCGACCGCCCCCCTGAAAATCCAAAATTATTGATACTTTACTCAAATCTCTATGGGACAACTGTCCGAATGATATTTCGAAAGAATTTTGATATTTTTTATCGTTCCTGTGATTGCGGGAGATAAAGTGATATCCGATCTAAATGAGAGTCACAGTTTGTACACCAATGACTATTTGGTAATTACAACAAAATACGGTAATATCAGCCTCTCTATATGTACCCCGTACTAGGCTGCCCTACGTACTGATTCGGGTCCATGTGGAACAGTACTCGCTTGAAACAGGTAATGCATGCGTTATTATCATAGGCAATTTTTCATATTAATTAACCGTCGCACGTTATTGCACGGGTCAAGTAAAGCGCCACCACACCGAGAATAAAAACTAAAATCAGTATAAAAAAATAATACCGTTCTAATAGCGTACTGTTATAGAAAAAAAAGAAGAAATCTACAATACCGTGAAATAAGATAAATTTTAATTCCAGACCAACCTGCAACTAGATGACAGATTTCACGACTAGAACCGTCGCGACGTCAACGTCCGTCGCGACGCCCTATCAATGACACTCTATACGAAGCTATGTAAGAACATTTTCCTTTTTGCGAAATGTGTAATTCGTCCTAGACACAAGATGGCGTCTTCTCATGAGAGCCGACGGCTACTGGACCACATCCAGGATATACCCCCATTACACAATCGCCTTATTTCCTCGCAGAGAGTAACCCATGAGATACAAATTCTTAACGAAGAAATCCAAAAATTGAAAAATAAAAAATAGACTAGAAAAATCCCTAAGAAATCATATAGTACTAGCTATAGTATTTTACAACATGTATCTATATCTAAATGACGGAACTTACTCGCACGCGACTATATCTTATCAAGCACCAAGCCGCATGCGACTGGTTGGCCTACAGGTATTAGCTCACTGCTAATCAGATCAAGTCGTTAGCCGGTCCGTTTACGTGCCACGTGTTCCTGTACGCGAAAGGTTAAATAATCCTGGCAAGGAGCGAACAGTAGGATACACTGGTGGATGATACCACCAAAATGGAAAAGGTCTAAGGAGACGGGTGAGGAGCGAGAGAAAGAGAGGAAAGTCAGAAATAAGAAAGAAGGTACCTATATAAGTGAAGCGAAAAAAAAAAGAAGAAAGTAAAGGAAGCTGCGTCGCGGAAGCGACCGTCCAATCCCAAAAAAAGTCCGTCGACGAGTTTGCCCGGCTTTCCCTATATTAGCTTACCAGGCAGCTTTCGCAAAATAAGTAACATTTTCAGGGCGTTTCTCGTCCGTGTGCGTGGCCAACCCTTAGAAGCGTGTGCCTCCTACGGCCCTCAAGGGTACCCTAGGCTTCCCGACCTCGCCACCCTTACCACCACCACCCTCAAGGATATCGTCCCTTTTTCCTCGCAAGGGTGTTCTTTCGACCTAGATGCATCGTTACACTTTGGCTAACTGGCCAAACTTCCCCAGGCCCATAGCCAAACGATCGTCTAACGATCGGACGCACGCGACTTCTAGCGCCAATGTTCACTCGTAGGTTAGACGAGACGTTATATTGCTGATTATTTTACTTTGACTCTTGTGCCCGGGACAATTTATTCTATATTGGCTACTATATTACCTTTGAGCTATTCCTTTGGTGACAGTTACCATATCTTGACCTTTCCTATACGATCGTATCGTTTTATTAGTATCGACCAAAAATTGCCATATATATTGTGCATATGATTCTAATGATATCATAGCATTACCTCGGACACGTACGTTTGTGATAAATAATGATAACGTATATACAGTACATAGTCGTATGGTATATGGTAGTATACTGTAATCTGGTGACCAAGGTGAGAATGAACGAGTTTTAAAAAAATAGAATAAATGACTTTCAGGACCCTAGTGGAAAATCAAACTGAGCAGCCAACGAGCGTAACCCAAGCAGACACGCGCCGCCGATCAGCAGACAAAGAATTCATCCGGTTTTTACGCATTAAAATCGTATAAATCTTATGGTACTTTAAACGGACGCATGCCGCTCTGCGTTTGCATAACATTATGGTCTTGATAGGTTACCCTTCTTGGTAGTCTTTTAGAAGGGGTTGGTATAGGAGGGTGCAACCTGGACGCACACGCTGTAGCTGTATACAATTTATGTCGCTTAGGTGTAATTTAGTTAAGAAACGAGGACTCACCGTTTGCAGCTTTTTCTTCCTGATCCAGTCGACGTCCGGGATTCTATAAAAAATGAAAAGGGAATATGAGAAAAATAGTGGAAGATAAAAATAAGACACACTGGCAATACGAGACCATTTTTCACTTATGGCTTTTGCAATCAATACTCGTATTCGGCAATAAGCAAAGTAAATCCTGTATATTTTCCGCATTTCATGAAATTGGTTAAGGGCAGGGAACGACTCCTATTTACTTTTCCATATATATACATATATCATAAGGGGATGGTCAACGTAGGGAAAAGTGGCGAGTGACCAGAGCCCAGGTTTATCATTAATTCACAAGCTCGCAGATCCCGGGATATAAAAATAATTTGGTTTATGGAAACAGACGCGTCCCCAGAAATAGCAGCGCGTATATATGCTACTACGAGATGCCGAATAAAACATGAATTGCCCCTAGAAAATTGTCCATCGAATTCCGTAAGGATGACGCAACGTTTCCTTCAAAATTATTTTTCAAAATCCGTCCAAACTATTTTACAGGAGTAATTAAGTCAATAATGCAATACGCTGTCACATAAAGAATAAAATAGAAAAAAAAATTTTACAATAAAATACCTAATTTTTTATCTTGACTAATATTGGTAACTTCCTTAACTGTACTTTGGAAGGAAGACGTCTGTCACGTTCAGATGCCTACTGGCTACTGATGATAATAGTGTGTACAATGGCAATCTAGAAGGCACATCGGTAGGAGATAGTGAGACACAGGGCGGGTAATGGAAACTATAGGTAAGGCTTAGGTAGCAGGTTACAATGATTTACTTTTTAGTTTGTCTATACGTCTCTCTCATAGACCTAGGTTATAACTAGTATCTTCCCAGGTCAGGTTAGTAGACAATCCTAGGGTGAACAAACGTACCGGCTAATGACGTTGACACCGGAACCTGTTGTCCGCTTTTGAATGGGGCACACGCCACGGTGGCTTCGCTAATAAATGGGCCCTCGGCGGGCCCACATCTGTAGTCGAAAACGAGAGCTGAAAAACTCGAGAACCCCCTACGGTATCGCGCCCCCGCGAAAACCCTCGCCAGGGACGTTATTATCATTATAATTGTGCACCGATGCGCTGATCAGCTGTATTGTCAGACCAAATGCTAAACTGTGCCAGCTAGAGACGTATTGTGTGGTTTTAGTAGCAGCATCCTCTACTGTGTATATATATATACATATATATACATATATATATATATATATATATATATATATATATAGGCAAAGAATATTGCGCTACCCTGAAAATACAGTAAAATATTTTGTAGCTACAAAATATATAATTTAACTGTAAAAGCATTCAGTGACAAGTGGTAAAAATTATTCCTGTGTCCAGGACGACCGAGAGAAATAATGTTTCAGATAAAAAAGAGAATACGAGGACGTCGCTAAAGTGGATAAATAAAAAACAATCAAAATGAGCCACTCCAACTCGATCGTACGTACAAATGCAAACAAACTTGCTCATAGAATTATAGACACTTCCATTCTCAGCACATGCTGGACCAAATGCGTGCTGGCAGTAGTACGTACGCAGGGGATGCTACCCCATAAGCATCGCATATGTCAGCCCCTTCAGGGACCCTTCCATCCACCATAGAGTACCCCTGGCAATGGGTACCGAACGATAGAGGCTGCAGTGCTGTACCTACTCTATGTGGGGTATAGGCACCTACAGATAGTGTTACACTAGGGCAAGTGCGTTTCTATGGGGACAAAGGTCGTTTTAGATTTCCCAAAAATCATCCCCCCGTGGCGGTAGGTTGCTATAACCGAGATCTAAAAAATAAATAAGAAATACAGTAGCGAATACAGTTATCCCCGGAGTTATCGCGAATTTACATAAGACAGTTAAATTCCACGTTTAGCTGATATTTATCGACACGCGAGCCATGGGTTTTGAACCCCTGTTGACAATGTCATCCATGAGGTCTTTAAGCTGACATATGTACAAAGGGAAGTCTGCGGATGTAGTCCAAATAGAAATACCGGGATAGGAATATTATCATAGCGTCCTAATAAGCTTAGGACTTTTTCTATAGATCCTATGGGGTACCCATGGTGGATATACGGGGTTGCTGCAGCCGTGTAACAACATCGAGACATGCACCCTAACCGCGACAATTGGATTTGCTGGGTTCGGTGATGTTCATTTGACATCATTTGGACATTTAAAAGGCCCTGACAGTGTTTAGGGAAGAAATTGGAGAATATCAACATTACAGTACATGTAGGTATACATAAGACAGATGTCAAAGTGCATCTTTATGTTTAAGATAAATTATAAAAATCTTTCGGGAGTCACGAGATAACAGAATTAGATTTTTCAGAGGGATGGCTTTCCTCCCTTGCTTGGTTGCCTAGCCATAAGGTGGTAATGTCACAGGCCGTTGGGCAGCCAAGAGATCCCATGAATCAGGACAGCAATAGCAATAACAGCAGCGGGAGCTCTAAGAGACACGAGGTTGACGCGAACAGGAGGAGATGAAAAAAATTTACTGAAAACCGGTTCGACGTACGTTTCTCGAATAGTTAAGGTTAATGACTGATGCTTGGATACTCATTATGGTTTATTATTCTACTTTGCCGTATGAGGGGTATTAATCGCGTGTAGCTAAAATACGTTACTTAACAATGACAAACACCTGGATGAACACAGTCATGACAAAAGTCAGTTTCACCCCTGAACGTTCACGAGGGGTTGGCTGTTGAGGTTGTAGATACTTATACTATACGTAGTATACATATACATAGTAGCTTGGCTGGCAGTATACTTTGGCCATTTAGTAAGGCTGGCGGTAGCGTCTCTTTCGATTTAAGAGTCACTAGACGAATACGTATGCAGATTAAGTGACGGCTTAGATTTAGAATGTTTGCGAATGCAAAGCAGTCGAACGAAGGAGTGGATCTGAAGGTTGGTAGTACGGTAGAGAGGAGGCCGGGCAAATTACCCGGCACAGAACACATTATCTCTACTTGATAGACCCCATACCAAGTCGTCAGTGGTTCTCATTTGTAGGGAACGTAATCGTCCCCTGTTGGTAAGAAGGTAGAAAAGCTACGTAGCAATGCAGTGTATAGCTATAGGTATTGGATGAGTTGCCAGGGTGGTTTAAGAACTACCGGTTAGCAGGGGAGAGGTGGAGGGGAGGTTACTTCTTTTCTTTCCCTCCTAAATTCGCGATTGCTACCTCGACAACCCCCCATAAATTTATTCCAACAAATTCTATAATTACTTTTTCGGGACCAAGCGGATCCGAGAGATTTATACGGTGGTTCCTTCTCTTAGCATTTTTATTGGACCTCTGACTCTTGGTTCTCGCTCTGCTACTGCCGGCCTTGTTTTCCAGATTTCCCTGAACTTTTCGTAACAACAATCAGGAATTACTGTATATAGCACAATGGGTGAATTATGTACGGGATCCTATGTACGTACGTATATGTATAGAATAGAGGAAATGTATGTTATTGCTTATAGGACGTGTATAAATTTGAAGTTTAAACATCGTTGGTACATTTATCTTGTATGTATATCTTAAGGCGTGGGTTTCCAGGTAATGAGAGCGAGTGCCACCCCGTGTTGGGGGTTGTTTGGTCCCAGTGGTGCGGAAAGCCTCCACGCACCGAAAGGTCCAATCCATCACTTAGCCGGTGTCTTATGCATAGCATAAGGTAGACATTATAGTCGGAACTTAACCGGGTATGTCTGCTATCTAGCGAAAAGAGTAAACAGGTGAAAGTTCGGTGGGGGATGGTTAGAAGAAAAATGTTAAATCTAGCGAGACAGGTGAAAAAAGGATTGTTGGCGGTAGTGGCTGCTGCGTGAAGAAAGACCTGACGCAGGGCGCTGTGGGTTTCTAGGACTCCAGGCTCTGGATCCAAGACGAAGGATTCCTTGGGTGTCCTAGGGGAGAGATCAGAGAGTTCCCGGTACTTGATTGCACATTGCAAAAAGTGGGACAGGCTAGGTGCGAGTCCACTGTGGGACAGAGTGAGGTGTTTCTTGGCGATACGTGACGCAGCTGCCATTAGGCGAATCACGTATGTCGATAGGATCGCGTAGGTCTGACAGGTAGCTGAAAAGGAACTGTAATCGACAAATTGGAGAAAAGGAGAAATCATTGGGTTCCGTATAGTAAATCGATGACAGTAAACTGTCTGGATTTTATATGGTGAAAAAAGTTGATATTCCTTGGAATTCAGTATATTGAGAGACACGTTATGACCTCTTTACAGTAATACATACCGGAGGTATGGATTTTTTATATGTACATGAAAGTTTGAAAATAATAGTCGAAGGTAATAATAAAAAATATTGGATGATCCTATGATTTCTGAGAATTGTAAAGCGAGCTCGTAAGATTTTTCTGGATAATTTTTCTGGAACGACGAAAAACAACCCCTTACAGTAGCACGGCCTTCGCCGGAATGACAGCCTCGCAACGTTGCCACCAGAGCGCCACTGTCTCTTCAGGATCTAAACCAGGCGTGGTGAACAGTCACTGCTGGATCCCATTGGCGGAGAAAATGGTTAGCGATTGGTTTGTCCGTGCAAAGGCGTGGCGAGTGAAGGTTTGTGCTACATTGTGATGCTGCGCGGATCAGGATCGACTACGCCCCCTAAAAGGTTGGTACAACCCCGGGGGACCTCCGTGCACGCTAGCTTGGCCGGCCGTGACACATTCGACAAGCGGCGCCGTAACGGGAAGCAACGCGCGGCTGGGGACCACGAAGACCTCACGGCCACGAGTCACCCTCCGCCCTCCTTAGTCGAGAGAACGGCACCGTGCCAGATTACCGTATCCCGGGGTGCCATCAAAGCGCGATAACGACACTCCTGGTGAATCCTGTGGATCCTGAAGTCCGTCTAGCCACGAGGACAAGATCCCTGGAGAAAACAGGGTTAAAGTCATCGGTCAAGCTTTTCGGTTAGTGGTGCAGGAGTATCGACCTCAGCATCCCTGGACCCAGGACGCATCAGTTATTCAAAAGAAGATCCTATCGAAAGTTGGCAAGAAAAAGAAAAGGAAGATGAACGGTAAAACAGTGCAAGAGTGAACAGCAGTGTAACGCTACGGAAAACACTCTACAAGAAGTCCACTGACAGATAAATGTTCTATTAAAATTTGGTGACCCCTCAGTGACATTATGGTGAAGACAGTGTTGTGACCTTAGAGAATCAGACCACGCGGCCAATGACAGGTGACAGAGACTCGAAGATCATATTTCACACGTGCTCCAAAACGTCCAGAACTGTGATCAGGAAGAAAATTTAAAGGTGGACCTTAATGAAATTGATCGCTCGACGTCGACTTCCTGATCACGGATGGTAGCAAAGAGTTGACGGTACATGCTCGTATCCGGACAGGAAGTACGAAGCACGCGGAGGAAATCGCTAATTCAATCGCGGCAAAAGGTATTCGCGGTGGGCGCTTGCGCGCGCTCCTAACTCTGATTTAGCGAAGGGTGCTTCAGAGAAGGAAGAAGAGTGTTGCCCCAGGAAAGCCTCTACAGCCTCACAACGCGGTCCGACGAGTACACCGGTAGTCACCCCAGCTCCACCATCGTGGGGGCTGGGGGACTGACATGGTTAGGCTTTGGGGCTGGTGGCGGCGCAGGGGCCACCACCGGCGGTGGAAGTCCTGTCGAATTTGATGAGCACTGGGGCCGGAAGTTGTACGGGGCCAGCGTGGCCCCGCCACCACCGCCTCATCATCATCATCCACGTCTCTTCGCACCGCAGGACATGAGGCAGATCCTTAAGGAGGAACCGATACCACGTGTCTGGCCGCAACCTGCACTGGGTGATAACGGAACGTAAGTTTTCTTCTCTTTTCATTTCGTATCTAACAAACTTCTACGACCAATCCCTTTTGACATATTTTTGAAAATTTTTTTTTTGGAATTTAGGTAATTTTGCTTGGTTTGATTTTACGTGAAATAGAAAAAAAGTAATGGGTGATATAAGAAAATAATAACAATCTTCGATATAAGCACGCATGGGCTGAGGGATCGTAATTGGGATCGAATTTGAGGGATGGCGCAAAAGTCACTAGCTATCCTCCCTAGGGAAATTTGTGAGGACCGCGTGTACTTGAATCATTTGTAATGAGCTTAGGAACTTGTCGGAATTAAGCTCTGTCCGCTTTAGGCCTATCCTCCGAATCGTACTACACTCCGCCGTCGGACCGCGCACTGATCTTTACTACTTGGAGCTTGCAAGTCAATTGGGAAACCTACAGTATTTACGTTAGGTTGGACGATAAAGAATAAAAGCACAAAGCTCAACCGACTAATGAACTGATAATATTAAATTGGCTATTATAATGAGCTATTCAATAGGTAAAGAAAAAATACTCGTCTACCTAGAAGTTAATCTTTTTCCGTAAAAGTGAAAAATTCCGTAAAAATTCGCTTTTTGAATAAAAAAATTATCGTATCAACCCAGTGACGTAATATCCATTTTTTCACAAATATTTCACCGGCACACAAATTCTTTTATTATTTCGAAATGAAAAAATTTATCGTATCCCAATGAAGTTTACAACGTATTACACCTATTATCGATGTCTCTCAAAGTAACTACCCTCTCGGTGCAGCGTAAACGAAACTCGGTAGACGAACAATAAACCGCACTTTATTGCAGTTTCACTAACGGATTTGTACGACGTGCAAACTGCAGAGGTGTAGATACGAGGTCGAAGGTAAGCCAGTAGGTGGCTCTCTAATCCAATAGCGGTTCCCTTAACTAACCTCACCTACAGTCGTGACACGGGAACAGGGTGGAATCAAGTTAATGTAATTGAGAATTTTAGCGCCTTTTGCTCTCACCCCTCCGAAGTGCCACTTCTGCCAGCACGTATCTAGTCATATGTGAGATATATACATAAGATAGCAAGTGTGCCAAAAATTTGCAAAAATCTCAATTACGTATTACGATTAACGTATACATTTTTTTTTTTTATTTAAGAGATGCAAATATTTTGCATGACTTAAAAAATATTCACCAAGCCATCCCTCACTTTAATTATTAATTTGATTAGCAGATATCCCAACCCTCAAAGAACCTGATCCTTTTTTTCTCCTATTTTCATCCCTTAATATCTATACACCGCCTAGATATATTCTAAGCAAAAACTTTAGCTCCGACGCGACGTCTATAGCCATTCGGCGAGTGTCCTGGGGTTGGTGTACGTGTTTCTAACGCGAAGGGTAATACGAGAGGCGAAACTGTTTTAAAACTCCCAGCAAACAGGCATAAACTCTCGCGCTTTTTAAAAACCCCTAAAAAAGTTACCCACCTAATGAAATATTAAGCCAGTGGGCACCGCGACGCTCGACGGGAAACGCCGAGTGTCATCTACCCTTAGTCTCTTTTTTTTCACTGCTCCAGCAAATAAGTGTGTCTTGTACGTGAATAAAAGTACGCAAACATGACTTTAAAGAATTTTCAATAAGCGACAAGCAGATCACGTGTATCGTGTGACATGATAATTATGATAAGAATTTCTGCGTGTCTGTTTTATTTATTTTATTTGGACCAATTTATACGTACACGGATGCTGCGAAAGGCACGTTACGCCATAGCAAACTCTGGTAAATTAAACACACAACGCGCGACGCTTTCACACCACCTCCATCGGATTATATTCAGATATATTACAAATTGCTCATTATCTCGGCATGCATTATGAATCACGCTGGGCGTACTGTAAATAGACTAACTACACGCTTTAGCCAACTCGGAATAACTAACAGTGGCCCGTACGTGTATTAACTGTAGATTTATTGTAATTCTCTGGGACGGCGATCGCGCATTGTCCTCGAATCGCCATCTGAAATCTGCAACATTAATACTATCTCGATCGAATACGTAACGCATTGTGGAAAACAGTTGGGGAAATCAATGTAAATTATATTTGAAAAAAAAAATAAAAAAATTCGCAAAAATAATTGAGTAAAGATAAATACATTTTTTTGAAGAGATTTTCTGGTCATGATTTATCACGATACAGTATGTATTTACGTATGAACGACGAATCCGAATCTACGTTATCAGGTGCAAAGGGATAAGCGAACTCATGAGTGAATTATAAGATGAACTTGAATCGAGCTTGTAATTATCGCTTTAATCGGTGTCGGTCGAAACTGCAAATAACGTGGCCACGTGATAGCCAATGCAACCCCCGTGCACGTTTACGATGCACATGCAGTCACGAGCACTCTTGCACTGTTCCGCAACTGCAAGAGGACTGCACGCGCATCGATAGAGGCGAGTACGAAATGATGCGAAAAATAGTCGCTTAATGGAGGAATATTGGCCGGAAGTGCTCTCCCGTCGTGTCATTATAATTATTCGAGCTCGCTAAATTGCCTTTACATCAAAACCCACCCCTGTCGCTTCTCTTCGTTCGTTTTCCGATTTTCTCCCTTTTCCTCTTACAATCTGCTACCCTTTCACTCTTTCTCGTTATTATTTTACGTATGTAAAAATGTGTGTATATGCATCCAGCATATTCGTGCAGTGGATTGCATATATGATACGTATATGTATATCAGAGATCGTGATATCAATGTATGGTAATGGGTGTGAAAAATGTTAAATTTAGAAAATTTATCATTTTTACGGGAAATAATTTAAAAACAGATTTGCTTTGATTTTTAGATTATTTTTTGGTGGATTTTCGGAAAAATTCTTATAGTTTGTGAAATATAGGAGGATGAATTTAATATTGGTTGATCGAGTATGGTGTCTCATGATTTTTCTCCTAACCACATTTTCCAAAAGTTTCCCTTCTGGATTACCGAACCCTTCGCGATCGGCACGAACTGACCAATGGGGTGGCAGCATAATGCGACATAGGAGGGTGCCTGCCTACACGTTATAGGAATTGGTGCATAGCAAACGGGGCAAAATAATCGGACGTCGAGAGTTATGGGGCGCGAACCGGCGGCCGGTTAATCAGCCACCGATAATTATCGACACGGGCAGTACATCACCCCCCACCCCAATGCCATTGGCGCCCACCCCTCCGAATCCATCCTCGTATTCTCGTATGCTAGAACATAGGATCCCATCGGGCGGCGTGACAAACGCACCGCCGATACCATCATTTATTTCACAAATGTGCTGCAAAACTGCCGCTATTCATTTTCGAGCAATCGATTCAGTTTTCCGCTCGGAAGTTTAACGCGATGGCTTTATCATCGGGATGCTGAGCGATAATGCGATTCCTTTAACGGTATACCTTTTGTTTTTGTTTCGTTGGCTCTTAAGAATATTTTAGTATGGAATTTGGCAATGTGACAAAATTTGTACAGACCCGCTCTCTGAGGATGTTGAAGTTTCGAAAAGGATACTTGGGGTAAGAATTAAGGAGAGCAGTGAGAAAAGTAAATCTACTGTAGACTTTCGACGCGGAGGTTTAAAAGCGTCGGGACGTCTGGATGGCTATGTTGGCAAAGTATTAAATATTCAGATGGGAGGGTCTAATTGCGGGAAAAAGGTGACAAAATCGGCCTTGCACAACTATGGGAAGTAACGTTATTTGGGTTATTGCTGAAAATCGCAGGATCACAGTTTGGCCCTTTTGACCCTTAGGTCACGTCCTGACACACGGTTCAACTGACCCGAATAAATTTTATAAACCTTTCGCTAAAACTTCCTCCGGACACAATTCTTGCTTTAGGCTACCAAAAGGGAATCGAGGGATGTCGCCATCTTGTATTTCTATTATTCATTTCGATTAGCTATTTTTGATGAATTTTTTTTTTTTAGATTTTTCGCAAACTACCCCATAAGAAACCCCTTGGTCGTTTGACGAATTTCCAAAAAATGTGCACTCTGTCCCCGTGGGATTGGTTCGCTACTATTTTGACAGTTTGAAAAATTGACAGCAAATTGTTATTCTTTTTTTTCCCCTAGCAGGACATTCCCGGGATTTCTCGGGACTGCCCACGCCCTGGCGAACTTCGAATACGGGCCCCGTACTTTGGATGTTGAGCGATGACCTGTCTCTGGAGATTTCGGAAATTCTTCAGCCTAGTATACCCAAAGCTTTCTGAAATATCTTTCTTCCTTCCACTTTGTCCCACAAATCAACAGTTTTTACTTCGCGCGGATACGAAAAAAAAAAATAAGGATAGTGCAATTTTCAAAATTTACAAGAAACAAAAATCTGTAACGCAAATTTGACATTCTGAAAGTGAACCGAGAACAGGGATTGTTTCAACCGGAAGTATAACTATGATAATTACGCGGCGAGAGGGTGAGCGAAATGCGACGTCGACTCTCAATTAATACGATCAGACTAAAATGGAGCAAGGGTAGCAAAAGGTCGGGGGTGCCACCAATTGATCTAATAATTTCAACGAGAACTGATCTCCTCCGTCCTTATCCATTTTAATCACACCGATTAAAGATCGACAATTAATTATACCAACGGTGTCACACTTTAACTCAGCCCCTCCATCCCCATCCCTATACTAATTAAAAGTCTCAAAGAACTTTCTAGAACATCTCAGCCCCTCATATCTTGAATTCATTTAATTCAAGGCAATAAGTGTCTTACTATACAGGCATAGGTAACCATACAGACTTCGCACCCGAAACATCCACAACCTACTATTAAATGGTTGCACAAGGGGTGGATACTTTCCGTGCCATTACTCAAAGATGGCAGAGGAGAGTCCAGTGGCCTAATCTCAGCACATGAGACCTTAATGGAATTTTAAGGCGTCAGGGCCACCTGCGCCCCTCCCACCCCCTCGCTCACCCCACATCCTCGACCTCGTTTGTCTTTCCAGCCCTGGACACTCTTATACTATTCAAAGACGTATTATGCAGAGCCCTTTCTCAGAATCCTTATCGAGAAGAACACCCTAGCGAAATCCTAACGGGGCAAAACAGAAATTTCACCCTCTTTATTTTTTATTTCTACTCCATGTCTCATCTGTATATACACCCACGAATCCTCGAACCGATAACCCTCAACCATGTTTTTTGTTAAAGGGTCGCCGTGGCTAAGGCCCACTTCGAGAAACAACCCCCGAGCAACCTGAGGAAGAGTAATTTCTTTCATTTCGTGATCGGCCTCTTCGATCGGACCGGACAACCAATAGAGATCGAGAGGACGGCTTTCATTGGTTTCGTTGAAAAGGATCAGGTATGACAATTCAATAAATATATATGTATATATCTACCCATACCCAACGGATATATTAAAAAGTGACTAATAACGCACTTACACCCTTTATTAAAAAAAAATTTGATCACGAATGAGACACCCGATAGCGACAGGTGCATGAAGTAAGGATCTTTATAGTATCGTACAGACATTACATCTTATCTGAATAATTACCATTTCCATCGGTACGTTTCGCGTCAAATATTAAATGGCTCCCAGCGCGGCAAGTTTTTCCAGCGATTAGTTAGCCCCACGAAAATCCATCGGTCGGAATGGACGATGAATACAATTAAGGAGAGTTTCAGTCACGCAATCGAGTGTCCGCGACGTATCTACAAATAATAAAGTCACCTTCCATCGTTTTCACTGTTACTATGTCATTTATGTATATAAAACTACACAGTACGATTGTCTCCTCTGCCTCCAGCCCGATCAAAGATTACACCTAAATCCAATTCATTATTCAAACGCTCGAATACGAAAAGTCAATACACCAGTCTGATACAACTGGCTAGTTTCTATGTGAGAAAAAGTTCCGAGAATAACTAATGCCGCGCTTCAGAGAATAGTCGCGGATAACAGATATCGAGATCCAATTGGTAGCGCGATTGTCGTCCGTCGTTAAGGTTACGCACGACTCTGTACTTTCTATTGGTCAATTAGTATGGCTCTTTAAGGAGATGCTGGACTGCATCTGTCCGGCGCCTCTTGCGCAAGAGAAATCGTTACGTACCTTTTCTCTATCGTAGACATACGTATATACATATACTGGTTGAATGCCATAGTGATATATACGTACGAGTTACACGTATAAATGGATAGTACAGTGTATGTATATAGATATACGGAGAAAATGAAAGATATCCCTAGTACAGTTCTACGCTGGAACAGCTCGTTCGTTCTAGGGATAAAATGGCTGTTAACTTTCAAGAAGTGGAAATTCATATTGGCCAGATTCTAGCTGCAGAAATTCTTGGCAAGATATTCAAGCGCCATACGGGCTGAGAATTACCGTGAAGAGAGAAAGACTGAGAGAGAGAGAGAGAGAGAGAGAGAGAGAGAGAGAGAGAGAGAGAGAGGTGTATATTCAAGAGAGACCTCCGTCCGGTACTGACTTTCCGGGGTAACAAGGAAAACCCCGTAATAAATCAGTCTGTCGTAAATCGCCGGGTAATTCGGCAGTGTGGAGGAACCGTCCTACTACCTCCAAGGGGTGTTAAAGGATTCGAGTATTACCTACCATCTTCTGGATACCTTCGAATTGCCTGCGAAGTGTGCTACATGTATTATATGTTATAGATACATATATATGAAATCCAGACACGTCCTGACCGAAGTGCAATTTAACATATAGGTTAGCCTACTTAACTAATTACCGGAGCACGTGCTCGTGTTTACACCCCGTCCTACTGTACTATATATTTCGCTAGCGTCAATCTGCACTCGTTCACTCTGTCCCTGTCTTTGTCCCTCTCGATAGTCTCCGACAGATTCGCCTTCTCTCTCTCTATCTCTCTCTCTCTCTCTCCCACACAGTACAGCTTCGGACGTCTATAATTCACACTGCCGGACAGTTGCATCGCGTGGCCTCCTATTAATTAGGGTCATGCACCGCGAGCATACATCAACCCTGGGCGGCAGTGGCGAACTCCACTGGCCCATCCCCATTTACATATTTTCCCGTCATTCAATTATTTAAGGAGGAATTCACGCCACGGCGAAAGCGTCCGCTTATCACGGCCATAAAGCCTGATAAAACCTCCGCTCTTTCTCTCTCTCTCTCATTCTCTCCGCGGGCCATTCCGGAAGTACCGGCTTTTTATCTCTTTGCTGTACGTATACATTTTTTTTTCAATTTTTACTCTCTCCAAAAAACACAAAAAATTACGAAAAAAGTCAACGATGATAACTTACCGATAATTTACAAAATTTTCAAAAATCACGAGGGGAGTGGAGTCTAGGAAGATGCACAGATGCATTGTACACGCATGTGCATATGCACTTACATGCATATATCCATACACGCGTGGTACGTCTGTGCTGAAAAAACCGCGAGTGAAGAAGAGTACAAGGGGGTTGCAATGGTACTCGTTGATAGCGAGCGGGACTATCTTTATCAGGGGGTTGTTATGGCGGGGAGGGAGGGGGGGTTAGAGGGGTAGGTAGGTAGGTAGTTGAAAATGCATTACCAGCCGCGGCATATGGTCCGATGCACGCATGACTCGTCAGCGGGCCTGATAATTATGCATCACACGCTACACACGATACGTAATGGTGCAGCTCTTACACGCGCATCAAGAAATTAATAATTAGCGTGAGATGGCACGACCGTGCATTACATCGCGGTGTATTTAATTAAGGGCAACATGCACTTTGAAGAAACGAATGACTTTTAGTGCATTCCCTCCACTCTGCCACCCTAAGTATGTACCCACTGCCCCACCCCCCAGCCCATACGTCACTTTACGTAAAATCCAAATAAATAATGCACGTTGCATCCGCACTCTGTGTTTCAGGAATCCGAGGGTCAAAAGACAAACAACGGAATTCAGTATCGCTTGCAGCTTCTCTATACTAACGGTGAGTACCAACGTTATGCATTAAATACAACGAAATGGAATTCCAATATAAAAACCATACGTATCCGGTAGGTATATACGGAACTCGTATATCCTATCCTCATAGAGGAATAACTATACTATACGTATTAAACGTATAGTTAGCTGTAGGTTACAGCCAATCGCGCCGCCTAGGACTACCATCTACCTATATACCTATAACATGTATCTGCAGGGCCGTAATAGCCTGTTTAAAGCGTCGATGATGGGCCATCAACATTCCTCAGAGACACCCGGTCTCTGGAGGCGGCTAAAAAGCCCCGAAGTTTCGATGCCCCCCCAGTGCCAGGCGCAACAGAGACATATTTTACGTCACTGCTCGTATTGCCCTGGACAAAAACGGAAGCCCTTGGATCCTCCCTATAGCATCCACGAGGAATGGTCAGTGGTGGGTTATGTATAGCGGGAGGTCATATATATATATATGTATGAGTATATATATAGATTAGGGGGGGGGGTAAGAGGGGGTATACCAAAAAGTGTCTGGGCATTATGAACATATTAAAAAGCCGCAAGGCGCTATCAGGAGGCCCCGACCCGGCAATTTTTCACTCCATATATTGCAGACCGTGCGAGCCACGTTAGTTTCTCCCTCTCGTTTCTTTTGCTCTTTATGTCTCTCTCTCTCTCTCTCTCTCTCTCTCTCTCTCTCTCTCTCTCTCTCTCTCACTCTCTCTCTCTCTCACTCTCTCACTCTCTCACTCTCTCACTCTCTCACTCTCTCACTCTCTCACTCTCTCACTCTCTCACTCTCTCACTCTCTCACTCTCTCACTCTCTCACTCTCTCACTCTCTCACTCTCTCACTCTCTCACTCTCTCACTCTCTCACTCTCTCACTCTCTCACTCTCTCACTCTCTCACTCTCTCACTCTCTCGTAACACTGCGACTCCGTGCATCTCGCTCTCTCCGTCTCTCTCGTACACTCTTAGATCCTCCTTTCCTGTTTTTCCATGCTTCACTCCCTCCCTCTCTCCCTTGCACGCGTCTCTCTCTTTCTCGCGCTCTCTGGCTTCAGCATCTCTAAGTCGTCTTGCTCGTGTTGCTGGGATCCGATCAATCAATGCGGGATTTTTGCGTTGGCAGGCCTGACTGAGGGGCCGCCCAGCCATCTATGGGCACTAAAACGTGTTGCCAACATCGCGAACAAGAAATAACTAACTGTTGCAAAGTAAGGAATACCAACGCGCGCCTTCGGGATCCTCCATACCCATGGCTACTATCCTCCAACGTTTTACCCTACCCCGTCCCACCTAAACTCCACCTTTACGACACACACGAACCTCCTTTACCGTAGACCTACCTCCGGTCCATCCGACCATCCAGCATCCGCGGATCAGCATCCTCGACTCGCTCGCGTAATTCCATTATACGCGTATACAGACCCGAGCAGTTTTTAAGGCAATGTCTCTCGTTTCGCTCCTCGTTAACCCTTCCTTCGCTACGTGTACGCAAATAGCCTGGCTACGCCGAGCCTGTTCAGGATCTTCGGGGAGTGTCCTGTGGACTCAGGATCTTCGGGGAATCCAGGACGTAAGGGACTCTTTCCTCAAAACTTGTACGATATAGTTATACACGTGTCTCATGGTCAGGGATACGTAAGCGTTTCCAAAATTTACTCGATGTCAAACTTCACTCCAGTCCTGCGGGGTTCGATCGTCCCTACGTTTCTGTGTATAAACTGTCGATTACCTGTCCGAGTCCATATTCCGTTTGGCAGGACACTCGGCCGCGAAAGTTTAAGATATAAAACACAGAGGGCTGCTCTGTTTCTCCGAAGACAAATTGACGCACTGGCAGAGTTGGCACTGCGGCCACTACTAGCGACGGTCCCGATCGTCAGGTGTCCGGCACGTCATCGCGTCACCGATCAACCAGCTCCGGCAATAAATCTATAATTAAATAATAAATAAGGAGCGATCCCCGGCGTCCGAGTGACGGCAAACTCTCGCCATATCGGGTCCTGCCCCTTTTTGTCCTCGTAGCCGTTTGCCGACGCTCGTCCTCGTACGCGGCCTCCCATCAGCCTCTATATACACAGCCGGAGGAGAGACGAGATGAGTAACGGAGCGAGAGAGCCGGATCGAAGGGTGCGGATGATGAAGCGAGAGAGACAATCGTCACTGGAGAATATATAAGTAATAGGTGCCCAACCGATTAAGGCATGACGGATCCAAGGGCTGGCCTTTACGGCTGTCGGCCTTTTATTTTTATTTTTTTTTTTTTTTACGTATTCGTCGGCTGTGCTGCAACCCTTCGATATATTAAATTCATTAATTATCATTATCCTCATAATCAATGTCCTTCTTCGGGACGTTCAATGGACTTTTTAACGCGGCCTGGACCATATCGCTGATAGGAGGTGCCCCGACCGGTCTCGATCACTTTGCTCGTTTGACCCTGGCTTATTTGCAAAGCCCAGAGATACTCACGGGCGCCCAGTCTACTTCGGTTAAGCCGACAACGCTTTCTCGAGGTAATTTGTGAGCTAGTTTCGGCCCAAATATTATAATCCGTAGTAACATTATGGTTCGGGAGTCTACGGGCAGACCTCAGCCGGCCGCCGGTTTGGCTCTGCCAGTCTTATATCGGGATTACTTGGCTTACCGGACGCTACAGGACACACGTGGGGAAAGCTGCGCGGCACGCTACACTATTGCTACGAAATATTGTACGTGATAGGATTATTACTCGATTATATATATATATATGTATATGTACGATCAAGAGAATCCTGAAATATTCGATTTACTTCGTGTGTCATACTTTTTACCACTTTTTTATTACGGCTCAATGACAGTCAAATTTTTTTTTTTCAAAAAATTCAAAATTATTTTTATCAACAACACGTGCAACTTCGGCGAGTATCCCGTATGACTGACTAAGGACCATGTTGAAGAATTCTACAAAGAAAAATACTTTGATTGCGTTTACATCCCTGGATGCCTAAACAGGCCGGACTAGTCACTCACTAGAATGGTTTTTAATGCACCACTTTTTCCTAATGGTGGATGTATATAGGTATACTGAGGTAACTGATAATATAAACTCTAAGCTCAGTACTCCGTATCCGTACTACCACAAAAGTAACTCGTCCCTCGCGGTGTCTGTGCAAAATAAAAAACCAGTCTTCGTGTCGCATCGATTAAGCGCGAGCAACTCGGTGATCTTAGTGGCAGCTTCGCCATTTTCTATCCCGGGAGCATCATTAACGCCCGCTTCTTGTTCGCAGGTGTCAGGCAGGAGCAGGACATCTTTGTTCGGCTGATAGACTCCGTGACCAAGCAGGTGAGAGAATGTACGATTAATAAGCATATGTATATCGATTTATACATATTTATATATATATACATATATACTGGGATACGAAAAAACAATTTGACCCATTCGAAATTGCTTTCTATCTTCGGCCTTAAGGGGCGGGAAAAAAAGGATTAGGGTATTTAGAAGAAAAAAAAATTTCTCGTTCGAGGGCGCATGACAAGAACGTTATCGCCGGAGGTACAAGCATTTAATTTTCCGGGGGGTTGATTTTTACCCCAAGAATGGGGAACTGTCAGTGTCCCATCCACGTTATCTCCGCCACGTGGCAATCCGACCGATAGTCCCTTCGCGCGAACCACGTGTCCTCCCTTCTGTCCCGTTTTCACCTAACCCCCTCTTACTGCCGCCCATAACTGGAATATAGAGATCCCGGCGTTACGATAACACAAAGAAGGATCATAACCTTCGAGCAAACGCAAATACGACGGTAGATTATGCGATGGATAAGAGCTTTAGGCATTCGAGGGTCTTTTTTCCTATTTTTTTGTTTTGGGAATAGTTTCTATACGGCCACTTGACACCTCGCACCTTACGATACACTGTAAACAGCTGTGGTGAAATAGGTATGGGTTAGTTGGTATTCAAATATTGGGACTTTAATTAAATTTTTTTTTTTTTTTTTTTTTTTTTTTTTTTTTTTTTTTTTTTTTTTTTTTTTTTTTTTTTTTCGTAAACGTAGTAATTATATACTGTGGAAAATTCTGAGAAGGTCAAAGAGCACCGGGTACTTTCTCAAATTATTTTTGTAATATAGATACTGTATGTATAATGTATAGTTAGATCCTGGTACCTGTATAGGTATAGGCGAACCTTCCGTTTTAGCAGATTAAATCATCTTGGGGGTTGGTACGACTGGTCGGTTTGGTAAGGACGATGGGGTGGGGAAACAGAGTCGATGTTAGTTTTAGCTGATTAAATTACTAAGCCGTAGTAGTCGTGCGTCCGCACAGCATTCGCCTCTTTCAATTCGCGATCCATTCCTTTTATTAATCGGCTTTTAAATCCAGGCTATCGAACGCAATCTGTCTGTTTCTGATTAAGAGGCAGAAAATTGTCTATTTTACGAGAAAAGGGGTGTATTCGCTCGAGGAGGAAGGATTTAATTTTTCGCAGAGAAAAATACTTTATGAAGAAATTCTTGAATTGCTTCGGCTGATTTTGATTTTCTTGAAAAAGGACCCAGAATTGAAAATAAAAATATTCTAATTTATACGTCAATGCGTTGTACTTACATCTATGGTATATGGATATCTGGATACATGGGTGGGTTCGTAACGCAATAGAAGGATTTGGCGAATCGCGAGTGAAAAATATACGTAACAGTAAAATCTGTGAAGAATTTCAAAAATCTACAACTCTGCCCACGTGTTCGGCAAACGTGCTTTGATCTCTGATACTGCGGATAAATAGATAGAAAAAACGATCGATAAAAAATGTCCGTGAATGCCGTTTGCGAATGAGGTATTTCGATAAATCGGCAAAAGGATGCAATTTCCTCCACCCCTACTCTGCTCTCATTCATGATTTGGAAATACGCTAGCCAAGCCGCAGGCTGAATTAGGAGGTCGGTTATAAATCCGCAATAATTGGGTACATCGAGTTCGCTCGCTTCAGTTCGAATCGAAACCCTCCAACCCTTAAAGCTTTCCTTCAATTTCATCCCTCCGCCTACGTAACCGCACGAAACCCTTAGCACGGACAGACGTTTCCATCCGAGAGGGAATCGCAACCGGCTGGTAAAAAGATATTCGTACTGAAATATGACGGCGGCGCGTGGTGGGCGAGTGAGGTAGAAAAGGAAAATTTGGAATTTACGTAAACGAATGAAAATAGTAATGACAATAATATTCAAATTTTTAAAACGTCTATCCATTTCGGTATAAATTTCTATAATCCTGTAGACACGAACGAAAATGAGAATACATAAAGAACTCGTGCGCACTTTGCTCGGATTAAAAATGCTAAATGCTAATTAGTTCCGGGGAAAACATTTATGGCTTAGGCAGTAAGAGGGCCGTGTAACGCTGTTATTCTAAATGAATGAACAACGGGGAAAATGTACCTAACTTGTAACCCTGTTAGGGAGCCCGAGCCCTCTAAACAACATGGCGGAAAGTTGAATACCAATTCCGCAAAAGGAAAGACGAATTTTTGTAACTTCCGCCCCGCTCTTAGTTGCGCGCATGTAAATATAGAATATAATAATCATAAACGCGAAAGCAAGACTATAGGCCTATATTTCCATAGGAAAATTTTATTTAAATTATTTGTGCTATTTTGTAAAAGTCAAAAGATCTTTAACCCTTGAACTTCGTGTTGTATGAAAAAAAGTTGACAAAAATTTAAGATCATCATTCCTAGTTGAAAATTTTTCAAATTGAGATCTCGATTAAAATGAAAAAAATATTTTCTTGGAGTACCTATTTTTATTTCTGGACATTTTTCATTAGGGTACTTTCACAATGGCCGACACGCAGGTCTAATCGCATCCCAGTGCATTATACATCCCATATGCAAGACTAATGCTAAAATATGAGTATTTAACTAGAGATTAAGGAAATAATAAGCTGGAGATAAGTTAATCCCTGGTAGATAAGACGAGAAAGAACTTCACCCTAGCAGTAGCCGAGGGGTCGTAGGCCTATAGAAACATTGTAGTACATATACGTTATTTCGTGATGCACATAAGCAGGGGTGATAGAGTCGATGTATGTAGAGAACAGAAGATTCCCAAGGGGATAGTAAAATCGATTCGGGATGGAAATCATTACTGGAGATTTGAATGACTATCTTCGAATTTATCTACTTGCATCAACCCCCGACAGTCTCGATAGTCCCGACAATCTCAAACAGTCCTGATTCTTAGTGTCGCTTACATCGAGCCTCGATAATGACACGATATTTCAAACTTCATTTTTCCGCCATAATAATGCAATTTGAGATAATTTTTTTTGAATTTCTCAAACGATCAATAACCAATCATTCATCTCGGTTCACGAAACTCTCCAAGCCCGGGGCAAGGGAGCTGCTCAGAGAAATCGCATTCCATAATTCCACGTCCCATGTGGTGGTCCGTTTCCTCCTTTACTTGCTTTAAAAAAATTCCACCAGTCACACGAGACTATCGGCGCTCTATTAGTCCTTCGTGAGTAATTCCCGTGGGAATTAGGTATCCTGGGATAGCGACCATTCCTGCCGGGACTTAACGGAAGCGAAGAAGGCCCCCCTGGGGCCAGTGCTGACTGCTCGCACCCCCCCCAGGACACGTTGTCTGACCTCGTCGCCAGTTTCAACCCCCAGGACGATTCATCCCCTCCCGCGACTGATACCTGACAACATAACCACGCGATATTCTACAAAAATAGTCCCACCTTGGGTAAAACTGTCTGAGCTAAAACTGGCAGGACTAATTCGAATCAACGAAATCTTCCAGTTTTCTACTAACAGATATATCCTTGAAGATACTCATCCTGGAACAATTTTCTGAACTCCATTACGACCCAGTCCAGTTGCCACTGCTTGGAAATTACTATTATTCCAATTTCAGTAAA
The DNA here is from genome assembly GCF_000341935.2 of Cephus cinctus. Lineage (NCBI taxonomy): Eukaryota > Metazoa > Arthropoda > Insecta > Hymenoptera > Cephidae > Cephus > Cephus cinctus. The sequence continues at coordinate 128,216 of NW_014333527.1, forward strand.
CTTGACGTATACAATTTTTCTCTATACAATCTTTTTACTGAGGGTCGAAGTTCCTTGTAAAACGACCTCGTAGCATCTTCCACGTACTACCTTATCGAAGCTCAACCGAACTGTTAAAGTTTGCTCTAGGCGCATTGTTCCAGCGCGTGCCGTACCAGTGCAGGGAAACGTAATTGTTTGAAATTGTTGATAAGTACAGACGAACGATGGATAAACAGTGGACGGTACAGGCAGTAATAGACGCCGTGCAAACAGTAGTCGCATGTCGGGGGCCGCTCGAGTGACACGTATATATAGTCACAGTTGACTATTGCTGACTGTGTACCAGCTGATTGTACATCGTTATATGTTTAACCAGTGATTATTGTTGAACGTGCAACATGTGTTACGCGGGTGTAGCGACGCAGGGAAGATCGTGCGGTATAATTTATTTTAATTTCATTGACAATAGTGGAGTATCTCGCGAGAATACTTACGAGTATAAAGTCGATCGTGCGATAAGAAAATTTATCCAGGAAAAACGGCGATGATCATTTCTGGTTTAAAAAAGTTCAACGTACCCTTCCACGTGGGTGGATATATATAAGGGAGGAGAAAAGTTGTCTTTACAAAATTTAAGCCAGGTTTGTATTAAGCGTCGTAAACGTTAGTTTCATTGTACGTTTATAACAGGGAATGGTGGTATATTAATTTTCATTATCCCAGGGACAAATAAGTTTGCATGACTTTTTACTATTAGGTCGAACTTCCACTAACGGCCAAGGTGCACGTAACCGCGAGATACTTGCTGCCGTTGTTTCTTCTGTCCTACAGTAGGTACCCCGTTGGGCTTCTCAAAGTCTTTGGTTATCTTCGAGTGTATTCCCCTTCGAAGACCCCCGTTTCCTCAAGCAAAGCCCCAACAGTTCTGATTTCACTTGGAGGCGGACAATGACGTAGGGTAAGAGGTGGAGGAGAAAAAGTTGGCTGGTTTTCAACGCAATTCAGTTTACTTCAGTCGCATAAATATTTGAGGCTGCTTTGAAAATTGTAGAGCGTTACGCGAATTCGGTCCCCGTGGCAGTTTGTGATGGCCTTTCGTTGTATTTGATATCGTTATCACCGGGCCAGTTCCCTCCGTGCTAACCAAACCCAAGCTTATAACCAACGCAGAGCCGTACCACGGTCATGTCGCGCATTGCGCGCCCACCCTTAGCAACTGTAAACTCCCTTGGATATTGTATTTCAAACTATTTACATTTTATCTCAAACTCGCGATCTACGGAAATTTTCGTTATTGCAATTTACGCGAGCGACAAAAGCGGGAGATCGTTACGTCACGGATGAATTGAATGAGACATACCGAACTTTATTCTCAATTTTAAATAGGTGGGTTGGACATTGTAGTGGGAAGAATTTTTTTTTAAGGTAACCGGGATAAATACCTCTAACACCTTTTACAAGGGAAACCATATATGTAGATGATCTCTGTACCGAAGGCAGTTTACGTGTAGATCAAAGCAAGACCAGCCACCCTCGAAACTTTATTATTCCCAGGCTAATCCGGAGCTCAAGTCCCATACATAATCACATGAATACAAGGCAACAACGTGTTGTCATTAAATAAAAATCAATCAGAAGGTCGTGAAGGAGGATTAACGGATTTGGTTTGGACTACCCATGGGCTTAAGTCCCTGCCGAGAGGGTCCTTCACGTTCACCCCGAAGAACCCCGACGTTTTCAATGCACTTTTGAACGAACGACCAAACCACGGGATTCACGGCAGATCGATGACTTTTGTTTCTAAGAAATTCCTGCCCCTTTTATTGACTTTATAAAGAAACGCTTTCCTTTTTTCGACATTTCAGGCAATAATGTACGAGGGACAGGATAAAAATCCAGAAATGTGCAGAGTCCTGCTGACGCACGAGGTGATGTGCAGGTATGTGGATTATTTGACAAATTAAAGGACATAGTAGCTATTGGCATTACTGCTTCACAGGAAGTACTTTTCATAGAAGGGGGTATATCGAGTAAGGGATGCAAACCTATGGGCAACCACCCTCGCGATAGTAAACCATAAACGTAACGAGGCATAGGGTGGTGGTTGCAGTCTTAGTCAGGATCTGCTCCGATCGTGAGTCACTCAGGCCCATGGGACCTCAGGCGCGTTACCCCTCAGGTCCCAAGGGTTCAAGGGACGTTTCTCAACGAGCTCGAAAACTTTTGACGCTCCTTTACTATATACCACCCGCCCGATACGGATTTACATCGCACCGGGTGAAGAAGAGGTTCCACCTCTGCTACCTTATGTAAAATATCAAGCACCATCTATCGGGTGTCTTATCGTACTGTTTCTAATTGCAGTCGATGCTGCGACAAGAAAAGTTGTGGCAACAGAAACGAGACACCCAGCGATCCTGTCATCATCGATCGGTGAGTCAAATTTATGGTCTACTTTTTTTTATAATTTTACATTAGAGAGAGAGAGAAAATTCGAAATTTCCAAAAGAAAGTTTCTTTTCTCCGAACGAAATGCGAAATTTCGTCACTGACAAATTTCTTTTTCTACTCTCTCGAGCCGGTTCCGCAGAACTACGTAGGTCGACATGTATACAGTCGTATACCATATACGTAGAAGTGTTGCGACCCCCGGATATTTAGGCTTGCAAAATACGTTGTCTAGGGGGGGTTAAGGGGGGTCTTTCGCTTCTAAGGGTGGAAGAGTATCCATACTCAGCCTTACTCATACCCTTCGTGCACACCAGGAGAGCCGGCCCGTCCTCGGAACAGAGGCTGCTGGTTCTGGTAGCTCCTAGCTAGCTAACACAGGGTGGCAGTAGGGTGGGCCGGGTATCTGAATAGGCTATAGAGTGTCCTGAGATAGGATGGTAGGAAGGAAGAGGTTTCCCGCGGGACCCAGGCCGAGATAGTCTTCAGGAGGACATCTTGAGCCCAGGGGTGCTCAACCGTAACCCCATAGTCTACGGACACAAGTCTCCATTCGAAACGTCTGCCATTTATTTCCCTATCTCTTTCCTTTTTTTCTCTCTCTAAACATTTTTTGTCAAAAATTTCGAAAAAAAAGCATCCTCGAGTAACATGACAATTACGTGTATACCAATTACATGGCGATAACAATAGTTTGCCACAAATCGATCCCATCTGAAAAGAGTCTTATCGGGAAGGATCGGTCACGTGGAGAAATTACAGGGAGTGGGACAATTACCCAGCTAAGTAATAATCGTGGTTACGTGGTCGATCGTGGCCACGATAGAAAAATTAATCTCGAAAATGCTTTACGTCGAGACGCAAGCATCGTAGATGAGTATATGGTATATAGGAGGTAGTACAGGGGCGGAGGGGCGAGGGGTTACAACCTAACTGCAGCCGAGCGGTGGTCGATCGGTTCTTTGGTTAGTTGCTGGCTCGCGTGTCACGTCCACCCCTGGATTCATTTAGTAGACACACTCGACATCAATTGCTATTGCTATCGCTGCTATAGTACTATATAATAGGTGTACCTCTTCCTTGTGCTATTTCTAGTCAACCCATCCCCCTCTCCAGTCGCTGCCTCTTTCGCACCGAGCGGCCCTTGCAGTGGCAGGCTTCATCTTACCCGTCTGTTATATTCTTTTATATCTATATACCTATATCTGTATAGCTATATATATATATATGTATGTATACTTCCTGTCCCTTCCGTGTTCGAAATATCGAGAAGCTAATAGATTTTCGATCGCACAAAACCACAATGGACGCGAAAGGGGGCCGAGGAGGGGGGAGAGCGGCTAGTGGTTAGGAGAGTGGGCGTAGGGTATCAATGCCACTTTGATTGAGGTGGTCCACGTCGATTGTGACATGCTCACTCGGCTGTGCCGAAAGTACAACGTCACCTGACTGACAATCACCGAAAGATGAAGAGAAACAGGGGGTAGACGTACAGAAACATGGATCCACCCTGTTATGCCACTTTTTGTGGAACCTACAATACTAGGGCTCGTTGGAATATATATATATACTGCAGCGTGCAACTTAAGAGACAGAGTAAATTAGCCCACATAATTTTCGATGGGTTCAGAGATATTCTGATTGAGATGAAAAGGGTTCGGAGTTCATGGGATACGTATAATGCATATAGGTATACAGTGTACGTGGATTGGCGAGGGGCATAGGATAGGAGGTTTCAGAGAGTGGACCCAGGGTTGGACGCGTCATACGCTGGACTGGAAAACCAATTAACATGCATAATTAAAATGGCATTGTCCCAAAACGGAATTATGGGAATCAGTATTACGTATCCGTTCGTTTCGAAAGGGAAATCCCACGGGATGTGATTCTGGACTTTCTTGATCCTCCCGGACAGCGCACGGAGGCGCGTCCTTAGACGCGTCTTTCGCTTTGGAATTACGGATGGGAGACACACGTGCGATACCGGAGAAGGTCGAGGAAGAAAAAAAATGGTCAAGCGGGTCGACATGCCGGCGTGCCGGAACAACGGCCAATAACGGCCGGACGGATACGGCCGTACGATCCACCCCCGTGATTGGTTAACTTTGTTTCGTTCGGCAGCCAACCCCTTAATTTCAGCATCGATCATAGCCTGCCTACCCCTAGCGCCTATAGCTATACATGTATATACACACTGTTGAAATTTCAGCACATAGTAGCTTACCTCTTTCTCTCTCTTTCGTTTTTTTGCTAGGCCCTCTCTCTCTCTCTCTTTCTAGTCTCTCGACGCACCTTACCAATTCACTCCGTCAATTTGACGGATTTTATTCGGCCCTCGTGCACACCCCTCTAACCTTACCAACAAGATTTTACCTCGGGCATTCTACAGGCCCTTTCAACATCGTTCGACAGAGATTGGCCAGACTGAGAATTTGGATTCGTATCCTCCCATCCCCCCCCCCACCCCCTTATCTCTGTCTCTCTCTATCTTTCTGATATTGGCTAATCGTCCGCACAAGGGAAACATATTCTTCATTGTAATTTCTCCAGCGCCCCTTCAGAGAATTCCGCATCGAACGACGAAATAACATTGGTAAACACCTCGTGGCCTGATCCCACGTTGACGTCCTTATTGTCACGTGCAATAATTCCAGTACAGGATATCCCCTCGGATGAGTCCAGGCGCGTAACAATCAATCGTTACCTTAATTGATTGCGATTACTAGAGGCTTGCTGGGATGGATTGACTGACGTCACAATGACGTACGGATTGTCAATCAGTCGCGCTTGTGGCGCTAATGCATGCAAATCTGACCGAACCGACGTTACGTAACCCGTCGCTGCGTTCAGCTTTCCTCGCGTCGACACGCCGGACCCACCGTAAGGCCCAAAGTATCCCGAAGGGCGATACGGTGGCTGGTAATTTTCCATCCTTCTCTACGAGTTCCATGTCCATTCGATAATTTGATTGGAGATTACGTGTCCGGAGAATTTATACGTCCTAATGCGTGTGCACCCTTATGGCTAAACGCATGGGAAATATTAAAACTCGTATCGGATTCTTCGAGTGGATATAGCTTTGGATTAATAGGAAAAGAAAAAAATTGCGTGATAGATGTACACTGTGTAATCAGATGACAGTTCTCTTGACACGCACGGCACGCATTTCTGTGCTACGTGTATGCATGCTGGGTACTGACTATGGCCGACTCGTGGCCTTTAATAGCCCGATGCTTTCTATGAAAATCATTAAAATTATGAGCGATAAGGGTTGTAATAACGACAGCCCTTACTGTCACACTCGTATGACGTAAATCGATATTAAAAACGGGGGAGGTTTATTGGGATTATTTTTAAGGGGAGGATCACATCGCGTATGGTGAGCCACGAGGAGACTTTTGGGTATCGGTGAATTTTGACTTTTTCGGTGATATGAAATTTATCTTGGGCTAGTTTTTGAGGGCGGTTCGTAAGACGATGGCGGTTTTCGTCGTGCTATTTCCTGACGCGTCTATTAGGGAAATCAAAACATACTCAGCCCCGACGCCAGGCTCTTTTTTCCATGGGGAGCATATGGGGCACCGCTATGCTTATGGGGTGTCACACCCTTCGTTCTCGACGTACCCCAAAAATAAATGGACGACCGTGGTTGCGCGTTAGGGCCGACTGCGGGAGGGGAAGGGATGCGGGAGCGCGGCGGAGGGTTGGTGGGGAGAAGAGAGGGGGAGTGCATATGTGGCGTGCACTGTCGCATGCGTGTGTATAAGCGTGAGTGGAGGGAGGGACTGATCGGTGGAGCGAAAAATCGTCGGATAAATAAGCCCATATTTGCGCGGCTAATTATTTTTGGTTTTGCCAATCTCGAAAATTGGGTCAATAAAAGGAACGAGGGTGGCTACACGCATGTAAACGGTTAACGCTGTCGGGCGAAAAGGATTTCTCATGTTTTAAACTTGCGGGCTGTTTTCAATCGGCCGCTGATTTGTTGGCCTTTTTTTTTATGCGGATCGGTAACGCCGAATTGGCAACGATCGCCGGCTGGAGAGCCGAGAGATTGATAGGAGCCAGGAGCCGAATCAAGTGCGAAACTGAAAAAGGACACTAGTCCTACGGTCATCATCCATATAGCCCTCAGGCTTTTTACGCGTCTGGATTTCTACCGGGAGCGAAAGGGACGCCGCGATCAGGCGGATTGGATTTCGCGAAAGGGCGAGATGTGCGCGCGCGCGCGCGGGCGCGCGCGTTTCTTTCGTCGAAATTTAGAAATTCTGAACAGTTCCGCAGAGTTCATTAAGAGGCAGTAAAATCGTTCGCATTTAAGGGCCAAAAATGGTTCCGTGGACCCTCGTAAATTCGTCCAATTAGCCGAGTCACCAAAAAATCTACGCCGGGATCATTTTGCCCATCGGAAACCTTCTTTCTGGGGGCCCTCGCGACGTGTATACCTCGCGACGGGGCAAATATGCGGGCCCGTAAAATCGTACTTTCGGCGGTGCGCCGGGAACGCCGTTCGCTCGCGAAATAACGTCTGGAATGTATATTGGATATTATCAATATCCGGATCTATTCCGCCTGCTAATGGAAAACTTATGCCAAACCGAACGATCCATTATGTATCAGCGATCGAGTCTGCCGGATTACATTGCCGACTGCCATTTGATATATTATTTCATACAATTCTTTTTTCCTCGTACGACACATACGTCGTCGCACTGAAATACTTAACTGGCAGTAACCCTCGTAGCACGCTGCTTGACGTTACGTGGGGGATTGAGCTTACCGATGTTTTACTTGGTGAAAATTTTGCAAGGGTGCGCGAAACTGCCGATAATCCTGCGGAAAGCTTGCGGTCGTCGCGACGCCTTAAGAATTCAAGGTACTTAAGGCGTCGCGCGGCAGGTGGAGATCTCCCTGGGCAGCCTCGTGACTCCCGGTCTAGCAACAATCCCCCTTTTTAATAACACCCTCGAGTCCTATAGGACTCTAGAATCTTAGCTGTATTCCACGGCTTCGCTGCGATTCCGTTACGATTATACCGCTACGAGAATTACCCCGATAGGGAATACGTATTTTCGCGGAATACATTAACGGCGACTGCCGCGCCGCAGGACGGGTCGGTATATATGCGTACTGTAGCACGAAGCGTGAGAGTCAAAAAAAAGGGAGCGTTCTGGTGGAAACGGAAGGAACTAAAAATAAATCCCAAAAGATACTTCCGGTAACCAAGAAGAAGAATCCAACAGGGAGAACCGATCAGCTTAATGCATATTGATGCGAGAGGAACTAAGTGAGTGAAAAATCGCCATCGATCACCCCCTTGATAAGAGAGAAGCATCCGCACCTCCCTCTATCGGCAACACTGCTATATAAACATTTCATCCCCTGAAAACCCACCCCCCCCC